>NC_059227.1:39042445-39062445 GCF_020615455.1 Coregonus clupeaformis | reverse complement strand
ACACAGAGGAACACCTCCATGACTAACACAGAGGAACACCTCCATGACTAACACAGAGGAACACCTCCATGACTAACACAGAGGAACACCTCCATGACTAACGCTGTCCTGAGGTAAACAGCTCTACATGACTAACACAGAGGAACACCTCCATGACTAACACAGAGGAACACCTCCATGACTAACACTGCCCTGAGGTAAACACCTCTACATGACTAACGCTGTCCTGAGGTAAACAGCTCTACATGACTAACACTGCCCTGAGGTAAACAGCTCTCCATGACTAACACTGCCCTGAGGTAAACAGCTCTCCATGACTAACGCTGTCCTGAGGTAAACAGCTCTACATGACTAACACTGCCCTGAGGTAAACAGCTCTCCATGACTAACACTGCCCTGAGGTAAACAGCTCTACATGACTAACACTGCCCTGAGGTAAACAGCTCTCCATGACTAACACTGCCCTGAGGTAAACAGCTCTCCATGACTAACGCTGTCCTGAGGTAAACAGCTCTACATGACTAACACTGCCCTGAGGTAAACAGCTCTCCATGACTAACACTGCCCTGAGGTAAACAGCTCTCCATGACTAACGCTGTCCTGAGGTAAACAGCTCTACATGACTAACACTGCCCTGAGGTAAACAGCTCTCCATGACTAACGCTGCCCTGAGTTAAACAGCTCTCCATGACTAACACTGCCCTGAGGTAAACAGCTCTCCATGACTAACACTGCCCTGAGGTAAACAGCTCTCCATGACTAACGCTGCCCTGAGGTAAACAGCTCTCCATGACTAACGCTGCCCTGAGGTAAACAGCTCTCCATGACTAACACTGCCCTGAGTTAAACAGCTCTCCATGACTAACGCTGCCCTGAGTTAAACAGCTCTCCATGACTAACGCTGCCCTGAGTTAAACACCTCTCCATGACTAACACTGCCCTGAGGTAAACAGCTCTCCATGACTAACACTGCCCTGAGTTAAACAGCTCTCCATGACTAACGCTGCCCTTAAGGACACAAATCTACACCCTGCTGGAAAATCTAGCTTTGACCAGCTCAACCAGTTTGACCAGCTTCACCAGCTCGAGGTTTGTTTTGAGACATGGTAGCTATTAGCTTGTAGCTGGTTGACCAGCTAAAAGCATCTCCACCATCTATATTTGCTTTAGGTTGGGTTGGGTTGGGTTGACCAATATAATTCACAGTTGTACACTGTAGCACAGGGGTATTCAACTGGGGGTCCGCGGCCCACGGAGGTACTGCAGGGGGTCCTTGCAAATATATATATTTTTTAGTGAAAGTGGAATAATAATTATTATTATTTTTGTAATATATTAATATCGCGAGCAACAAAATACTAAACTAATCTTGAATTACATACGTATAGTAGGAAAGAGGAGAATATCTTATTTCTAATGATGTCAACTTTATTTATCAACTCCTAATATTGAGCAAATTACACTCATTGGAGACAATTACACTCACTGGAGTTTCTGACATGAGAAAGCAAATAGGCTACCGTTGCTTACTGGTATAGGCTACCGCTGCTTACTGGTATAGGCTACCGTTGCTTACTGGTATAGGCTACCGTTGCTTACTGGTATAGGCTACCGCTGGCTGCTGGTATAGGCTACCGCTGGCTGCTGGTATAGGCTACCGCTGGCTGCTGGTATAGGCTACCGTTGCTTACTGGTATAGGCTACCGCTGCTTACTGGTATAGGCTACCGTTGCTTACTGGTATAGGCTACCGCTGCTTACTGGTATAGGCTACCGCTGGCTGCTGGTATAGGCTACCGCTGCTTACTGGTATAGGCTACCGTTGCTTACTGGTATAGGCTACCGCTGGCTGCTGGTATAGGCTACCGTTGCTTACTGGTATAGGCTACCGCTGGCTGCTGGTATAGGCTACCGTTGCTTACTGGTATAGGCTACCGCTGGCTGCTGGTATAGGCTACCGTTGCTTACTGGTATAGGCTACCGCTGGCTGCTGGTATAGGCTACCATTGCTTACTGGTATAGGCTACCGTTGCTTACTGGTATAGGCTACCGCTGGCTGCTGGGAAGCTTTCTTGACTTGGACCATTCATTTTTGCCAACAGCGGCTATAAACCTTTTGTTTAACCAGCTAAACAGCTGCGAAAATCTGCTTGGTGTTACCTTTCTAGCTCATAGGCTATGTTAGAGTTTACACTTCCTCTTCCAATTATAATGCGGGGAGGTCAAAAAAATGACACACTATGTACCAAATCTATTTCTCCATTATCAATCACCTTATGAGAAGACAATACATGACCAGAGGGGGACTGCAGCGATGATCCACCAACCAGGACATCCCATGGTCATTTTTGTGGTGGGTTGCAACTTGCAGAATCCTTCCAAGGTTGAACTCACCGGAGGGGGACTGTCCTGACTGTCCTTTGTGGTGCAGATGGCAGATTAGGGTTGCAATTAATAAACTCCAACCAGAGCCCCTTTTCACCCACAGAGGGGAGGAGGGAAGTGGTGTGGGGTTTTTGACAGATTCACACCCGGTTGTAAATTAAGCAGGAGAGGACTCTCTCTCTTCACCCTCCAGTATTGGCTAAAGGAATGCCTTTGTCTCCACCCTCCAGTATTGGCTAAAGGAATGCCTTTGTCTCCACCCTCCAGTATTGGCTAAAGGAATGCCTTTGTCTCCACCCTCCAGTATTGGCTAAAGGAATGCCTTTGTCTCCTGCCTCCAGTATTGGCTAAAGGAATGCCTTTGTCTCCACCCTCCAGTATTGGCTAAAGGAATGCCTTTGTCTCCACCCTCCAGTATTGGCTAAAGGAATGCCTTTGTCTCCACCCTCCAGTATTGGCTAAAGGAATGCCTTTGTCTCCAGAGTACTGTAATTTGGAAAGTATACAAATTCTATCTGTCAAGTCCTCATCCAATACATTATGTATAAGAAATGAAAAATTATGAAAGTATTTTTGTCAAGATAGGAATGTGATTTTAGTTTTCTAACGAGATCATAGGTTTTCATATAAGCTATGCACTGTCAGTAGCCACGCCCCGAATGAGCTCAGAGACAGTGTCAGCAAGTAGGAACACCCCTTTTACCAGAGTGCATAAAAAGCCTTGGTAACTACATTTACATTAGACCAGGAAGTGTGGATCTGTGGCTACACGGCTGGAAATGGTTAGACCAGAAAGACGTGAGACGGTGGTCTACATGTCTGAAATGGTTGGAACATTGAACCTCAACACGAGGTGCAGAAGATAAACCCAGTAGTTGTGGTCAGTAGTTGTGGTCAGTAGTTGTGGTCAGTAGTTGTGGTCTGTAGCTGTGGTCAGTAGTTGTGTGGTCAGTAGTTGTGGTCAGTAGTTGTGGTCAGTAGTTGCGGTCAATAGTTGTGGTCAGTAGTTGTGGTCAGTAGTTGTGTGGTCAGTAGTTGTGGTCAGTAGTTGTGGTCAGTAGTTGTGTGGTCAGTAGTTGTGGTCAGTAGTTGTGTGGTCAGTAGTTGTGGTCAGTAGTTGTGGTCAGTAGTTGTGTGGTCAGTAGTTGTGTGGTCAGTAGTTGTGGTCAGTAGTTGTGTGGTCAGTAGTTGTGGTCTGTAGTTGTGGTCTGTAGTTGTGGTCAGTAGTTGTGGTCAGTAGTTGTGGTCAGTAGTTGTGTGGTCAGTAGTTGTGGTCGTTAGTTGTGGTCAGTAGTTGTGGTCAGCAGTTGTGGTCAGAAGTTGTGGTCATTAGTTGTGTGGTCAGTAGTTGTGTGGTCAGTGGATGTGTGGTTAGTATTTGTGGTCTGTAGTTGTGGTCTGTAGTTGTGGTCAGTAGTTGTGGTCAGTAGTTGTGGTCAGTAGTTGTGTGGTCAGTAGTTGTGGTCGGTAGTTGTGGTCAGTAGTTGTGGTCAGTAGTTGTAGTCAGAAGTTATGGTCAGTAGTTGTGTGGTCAGTAGTTGTGGTCTGTAGTTGTGGTCTGTAGTTGTGGTCAGTAGTTGTGGTCAGTAGTTGTGTGGTCAGTAGTTGTGGTCGGTAGTTGTGGTCAGTAGTTGTGGTCAGTAGTTGTGGTCTGTAGTTGTGGTCATTAGTTGTGGTCATTAGTTGTGGTCAGTAGATGTGTGGTCAGTAGTTGTGGTCATTAGTTGTGGTCAGTAGTTGTGCGGTTGTGGTCAGTAGTTGTGGTTAGTAGTTGTGGTCAGTGGTTGTGTGGTCAGTAGTTGTGGTCAGTAGTTGTGGTCAGTAGTTTTGGTCAGTGGTTGTGCAGTTGTGGTCAGTAGTTGTGGTCAGTAGTTGTGTGGTCAGTAGTTGTGTGGTCAGTAGTTGTGGTCAGTAGTTGTGGTCAGTAGTTGTGGTCACTAGTTGTGTGGTCAGTAGTTGTGGTCAGTAGTTGTGTGGTCAGTAGTTGTGGTCAGTAGTTGTGGTCAGAAGTTGTGGTCAGTAGTTGTGTTCAGTAGTTGTGGTCAGAAGTTGTGGTCAGTAGTTGTGTGGTCAGTAGTTGTGTGGTCAGTAGTTGTGGTCAGTAGTTGTGGCCAGTAGTTGTGGTCAGTAGTTGTGTGGTCAGTAGTTGTGGTCAGTAGTTTTGGTCAGTAGTTGTGCGGTTGTGGTCAGTAGTTGTGTGGTCAGTAGTTGTGGTCGGTAGTTATGGTCAGTAGTTGTGTGGTCAGTAGTTGAGCGGTTGTGGTCAGTAGTTGTGGTCAGTAGTTGTGTGGTCAGTAGTTGTGGTCGTAGTTGTGGTCAGTAGTTGTGCGGTTGTGGTCAGTAGTTGTGCGGTTGTGGTCAGTAGTTGTGTGGTCAGTAGTTGTGGTCAGTAGTTGTGGTCAGTAGTTGTGGTCAGTAGTTGTGCGTTGTGGTCAGTAGTTGTGTGGTCAGTAGTTGTGGTCAGTAGTTGTGCGTTGTGGTCAGTAGTTGTGTGGTCAGTAGTTGTGGTCAGTAGTTGTGCGTTGTGGTCAGTAGTTGTGGTCAGTAGTTGTGGTCGGTGGTTGTGGTCAGTAGTTGTGTGGTCAGTAGTTGAGCGGTTGTGGTCAGTAGTTGTGTAGTCAGTAGTTGGTGGTTGTGGTCAGCAGTTGTGGGTTGTGGTCAGTAGTTGTGTGGTCAGTAGTTGCGGTCAGTAGTTGTGGTCAGTAGTTGTGTGGTCAGTAGTTGTGGTCAGTAGTTGTGGTCAGTAGTTGTGCGGATGTGGTCAGTAGTTGTGGTCAGTAGTTGTGTGGTCAGTAGTTGTGGTCAGTAGTTGTGGTCAGAAGTTGTGGTCAGTAGTTGTGTTCAGTAGTTGTGGTCAGAAGTTGTGGTCAGTAGTTGTGTGGTCAGTAGTTGTGTGGTCAGTAGTTGTGGTCAGTAGTTGTGGCCAGTAGTTGTGGTCAGTAGTTGTGTGGTCAGTAGTTGTGGTCAGTAGTTTTGGTCAGTAGTTGTGCGGTTGTGGTCAGTAGTTGTGTGGTCAGTAGTTGTGGTCGGTAGTTATGGTCAGTAGTTGTGTGGTCAGTAGTTGAGCGGTTGTGGTCAGTAGTTGTGGTCAGTAGTTGTGTGGTCAGTAGTTGTGGTCAGTAGTTGTGGTCAGTAGTTGTGCGGTTGTGGTCAGTAGTTGTGCGGTTGTGGTCAGTAGTTGTGTGGTCAGTAGTTGTGGTCAGTAGTTGTGGTCAGTAGTTGTGGTCAGTAGTTGTGCGTTGTGGTCAGTAGTTGTGTGGTCAGTAGTTGTGGTCAGTAGTTGTGCGTTGTGGTCAGTAGTTGTGTGGTCAGTAGTTGTGGTCAGTAGTTGTGCGTTGTGGTCAGTAGTTGTGGTCAGTAGTTGTGGTCGGTAGTTGTGGTCAGTAGTTGTGTGGTCAGTAGTTGAGCGGTTGTGGTCAGTAGTTGTGTAGTCAGTAGTTGAGTGGTTGTGGTCAGCAGTTGTGCGGTTGTGGTCAGTAGTTGTGTGGTCAGTAGTTGCGGTCAGTAGTTGTGGTCAGTAGTTGTGTGGTCAGTAGTTGTGGTCAGTAGTTGTGGTCAGTAGTTGTGCGGATGTGGTCAGTAGTTGTGGTCAGTAGTTGTGTGGTCAGTAGTTGTTGTCAGTAGTTGTGGTCAGTAGTTGTGCAGTTGTGGTCAGTAGTTGTGGTCAGTAGTTGTGTGGTCAGTAGTTGTGTGGTCAGTAGTTTTGTGGTCAGTAGTTGTGGTCAGTAGTTGTGTTCAGTAGTGTTGTGGTCAGTAGTTGTGGTCAGTAGTTCTGTGGTCAGTAGTTGAGCGGTTGTGGTCAGTAGTTGTGGTCAGTAGTTGTGGTCAGTAGTTGTGTGTTGTGGTCAGTAGTTTTGGTCAGTAGTTGTGGTCGGTAGTTGTGGTCAGTAGTTGTGTGGTCAGTAGTTGAGCGGTTGTGGTCAGTAGTTGTGTGGTCAGTAGTTGAGCGGTTGTGGTCAGTAGTTGTGCGGTTGTGGTCAGTAGTTGTGTGGTCAGTAGTTGTGCGGTTTTGGTCAGTAGTGTGGTCAGAAGTTGTGCGGTTTTGACAGTAGTTGTGCGGTTGTGGTCAGTAGTTGTGTGGTCAGTAGTTGCGGTCAGTAGTTGTGGTCAGTAGTTGTGTGGTCAGTAGTTGTGGTCAGTAGTTGTGGTCAGTAGTTGTGCAGTTGTGGTCAGTAGTTGTGGTCAGTAGTTGTGTGGTCAGTAGTTGTGGTCAGTAGTTGTGGTCAGTAGTTGTGTGGTCAGTAGTTTTGTGGTCAGTAGTTTTGTGGTCAGTAGTTGTGCGGTTGTGGTCAGTAGTTGTGGTCTGTAGTTGTGGTCAGCAGTTGTGGTCAGTAGTTGTGGTCAGTAGTTGTGTGGTCAGTAGTTGTGGTCAGTAGTTGTGGTCTGTAATTTTGGTCAGTAGTTTTGGTCAGTTGTTGTGCGGTTGTGGTCAGTAGTTGTGGTCAGTAGTTGTGTGGTCAGTAGTTGTGGTCGGTAGTTGTGTGGTCAGTAGTTGTGCGGTTTGGGTCAGTAGTTGTGGTCAGTAGTTGTGTGGTCAGTAGTTGTGGTCAGTCGTTGTGGTCAGTAGTTGTGGTCAGTAGTTGTGGTCAGTAGTTGTGGTCAGTAGTTGTGGTCAGTTGTTGTGGTCGGTAGTTGTGGTCAGTAGTTGTGGTCAGTAGTTGTGCATTGTGGTCAGTAGTTGTGTGGTCGGTAGTTGTGGTCAGTAGTTGTGGTCGGTAGATGTGGTCAGTAGTTGTGGCCGGTAGTTGTGGTCAGTAGTTGTGGTCAGTAGTTGTGCATTGTGGTCAATAGTTGTGTGGTCAGTAGTTGTGGTCAGTAGTTGTGCGGTTGATGTCAGTAGTTGTGGTCACTAGTTGTGTGGTCAGTAGTTGTGGTCAGTAGTTGTGGTCAGTAGTTGTGGTCAGTAGTTGTGGTCAGTAGCTGTGCGGTTGTTGTCAGTAGTTGTGGTTAGTAGTTGTGCGGTTGTGGTCAGTAGTTGTGTGGTCAGTAGTTGTGGTCACTAGTTTTGTGGTTGTTGTAAGTAGCTGTGGTAAGTAATTCTGGTAAGTAGATGTGGTCACTAGTTGTGTGGTCAGTAGATGTGGGTTCAGTATTTGTGGTCAGAAGTTGTGCGGTTGTGGTCAGTAGTTGTGGTCAGTAGCTGTGGTCAGTAGTTGTGGTCACTAGTTGTGCGGTTGTGGTCAGTAGTTGTGGTCAGTAGTTGTGGTCGGTAGTTGTGGTCAATAGTTGTGCGGTTGTGGTCAGTAGTTATGGTCAGTAGTTGTGGTCAGTAGTTGTGCGGTTATGGCCAGTAGTTGTGGTCAGTAGTTGTGCGGTTGTGGTCAGTAGTTGTGGTCACTTGTTGTGTGGTCAGTAGTTGTGGTCAGTAGTTGTGGTCAGTAGTTGTGGTCAGTAGTTGTGGTCAGTAGTTGTGGTCAGTAGTTGTTTGTTCGGTAGATGTGGTCACTGGTTGTGTGGTCTGTAGTTGTGTGGTTGTGGTCAGTAGTTGTGGTCAGTGGTTGTGTGGTCTGTAGTTGTAGTCTGTAGTTGTGGTCAGTAGTTGTGGTCAGTAGTTGTGGTCAGTGGTTGTGTGGTCAGTAGTTGTGTTCAGTAGATGTGGTCACTAGTTGTGTGGTCTGTAGTTGTGCGGTTGTGGTCAGTAGTTGTGATCAGTAGTTGTGTGGTCAGTAGTTGTGGTCAGTAGTTGTGGTCAGTAGTTGTGCGGTTGTGGTCAGTAGTTGTGGTCACTAATTTTGTGGTTGTTGTAAGTAGCTGTGGTAAGTAATTGTGGTAAGTAGATGTGGTCACTTGTTGTGTGGTCAGTAGTTGTGTGTTCAGTAGATGTGGTCACTAGTTGTGTGGTCAGTAGGTGTGTGTTCAGTAGTTGTGGTCACTAGTTGTGTGGTCTGTAGTTGTGCGGTTGTGGTCAGTAGTTGTGGTCAGCAGTTGTGTGGTCAGTAGTTGTGGTCAGTAGTTGTGCGGTTGTGGTCAGTAGTTGTGGTCAGTAGTTGTGCGGTTGTGGTCAGTAGTTGTGGTCACTAATTTTGTGGTTGTTGTAAGTAGCTGTGGTAAGTAATTGTGGTAAGTAGATGTGGTCACTTGTTGTGTGGTCAGTAGTTGTGTGTTCAGTAGATGTGGTCACTAGTTGTGTGGTCAGTAGGTGTGTGTTCAGTAGTTGTGGTCACTAGTTGTGTGGTCTGTAGTTGTGCGGTTGTGGTCAGTAGTTGTGGTCAGCAGTTGTGTGGTCAGTAGTTGTGGTCAGTAGTTGTGCGGTTGTGGTCGTTAGTTGTGGTCAGTTGTTGTGCGGTTGTGGTCAGTAGTTGTGGTCATATTGATCAATTAATACATATGATAGGATAGCCTGAACATGTGAAACTTGGTTTGGTATCTAGCTTGAAAGGTCAAGAGTTACCGTTGGTGGGTTATATTATGCTAATTTCGGTTAATTTAAATAGTTATAGTTGATAAAGATTTTAAAGATATTGAAGTTAGGATATCCTAATTGTTTTAAGTAAGTCTTGTAGCTTAATTGGACAAGGAGCAGGACCATTTAGAAAATCTACCTCTGTATTCTTACAGTTATCATTCAAACCCATGATAATATATGCTAATTTCAAATGGTTATAGTTAAAAAAACATACAAAGCAATAAAAATGATTTGACAAACAATCTAAGTTGGGCCAGTCTGAACATCTCAACGTTGGTTTGGAATTTGTAGCTTAAACGGTGAAAGAGGAGATAGCTGGAGAACTTTAGATTTTTTTTACCATTGAAGTCTATGGCCTTTTTCTTTACAATTGAATTGCATTGGGAGCAATTTAAACATTGGTATAGTTCAGAAAATAGAAATGCAATCCAAAAAACAACAACTAAAGCAATCTAAGTTGGGAAGTTGGTGTTGTTTTAATAGCATAAATTGTTTAAGATCTAGAGTGGTCTGAATAAAAATAACTACAAAAGCACATTTCCTGAAGTAAAGTTTTAAAGTATGTAGAAATAACTTATAGTAGTGGTAGTGACTGGTTATAGTTATAGTAGTGGTAGTGGTAGTGACTGGTTATAGTTATAGTAGTGGTAGTGACTGGTTATAGTTATAGTAGTGGTAGTGGTAGTGACTGGTTATAGTTATAGTAGTGGTAGTGACTGGTTATAGTTATAGTAGTGGTAGTTTCTACAGTAGTAGTGGTAGTGACTGGATATAGTTATAGTAGTGGTAGTGCCTGGTTATAGTTATAGTAGTGGTAGTGACGGGTTATAGTTATAGTAGTAGTAGTGACTGGTTATAGTTATAGTAGTGGTAGTGACTGGTTATAGTTATAGTAGTGGTAGTGACTGGTTATAGTTATAGTAATGGTAGTGTCTACAGTAGTAGTGGTAGTGACTGGTTATAGTTATAGTAGTGGTAGTGACTGGTTATAGTTATAGTAGTGGTAGTGACTGGTTATAGTTATAGTAGTGGTAGTGGTAGTGACTGGTTATAGTTATAGTAGTGGTAGTGACTGGTTATAGTTATAGTAGTGGTAGTTTCTACAGTAGTAGTGGTAGTGACTGGATATAGTTATAGTAGTGGTAGTGCCTGGTTATAGTTATAGTAGTGGTAGTGACGGGTTATAGTTATAGTAGTAGTAGTGACTGGTTATAGTTATAGTAGTGGTAGTGACTGGTTATAGTTATAGTAGTGGTAGTGACTGGTTATAGTTATAGTAATGGTAGTGTCTACAGTAGTAGTGGTAGTGACTGGTTATAGTTATAGTAGTGGTAGTGACTGGTTATAGTTATAGTAGTGGTAGTGACTGGTTATAGTTATAGTAGTGGTAGTGACTGGTTATAGTTATAGTAATGGTAGTGTTTACAGTAGTAGTGGTAGTGACTGGTTATAGTTATAGTAATGGTAGTGTCTACAGTAGTAGTGGTAGTGACTGGTTATAGTTATAGTAGTGGTAGTGACTGGTTATAGTTATAGTAGTGGTAGTTACTGGTTATAGTTATAGTAGTGGTAGTGACTGGTTATAGTTATAGTAATGGTAGTGTCTACAGTAGTAGTGGTAGTGACTGGTTATAGTTATAGTAGTGGTAGTGACTGGTTATAGTTATAGTAATGGTAGTGACTGGTTATAGTTATAGTAGTGGTAGTGACTGGTTATAGTTATAGTAGTGATAGTGTCTACAGTAGTAGTGGTAGTGACTGGTTATAGTTATAGTAGTGGTAGTGACTGGTTATAGTTATAGTAGTGGTAGTGTCTACAGTAGTAATGGTAGTGACTGGATATAGTTATAGTAGTGGTAGTGACTGGTTATAGTTATAGTAGTGATAGTGTCTACAGTAGTAGTGGTAGTGACTGGTTATAGTTATAGTAGTGGTAGTGACTGGTTATAGTTATAGTAATGGTAGTGACTGGTTATAGTTATAGTAGTGGTAGTGACTGGTTATAGTTATAGTAGTAGTAGTGACTGGTTATAGTTATAGTAGTGGTAGTGTCTACAGTAGTAGTGGTAGTGACTGGTTATAGTTATAGTAGTGGTAGTGACTGGTTATAGTTATAGTAGTGGTAGTGACTGGTTATAGTTATAGTAGTAGTAGTGACTGGTTATAGTTATAGTAGTGGTAGTGTCTGCAGTAGTAATGGTAGTCACTGGTTATAGTTATAGTAATGGTAGTGACTGGTTATAGTTATAGTAGTGGTAGTGTCTGCAGTAGTAATGGTAGTGACTGGTTATAGTTATAGTAATGGTAGTGACTGGTTATAGTTATAGTAGTGGTAGTGTCTGCAGTAGTAATGGTAGTGACTGGTTATAGTTATAGTAATGGTAGTGACTGGTTATAGTTATAGTAGTGGTAGTGACTGGTTATAGTTATAGTAGTGGTAGTGACTGGTTATAGTTATAGTAGTGGTAGTGTCTGCAGTAGTAATGGTAGTGACTGGTTATAGTTATAGTAGTTGTAGTGACTGGTTATAGTTATAGTAGTGGTAGTAACTGGTTATAGTTATAGTAGTGGTAGTGACTGGTTATAGTTATAGTAGTGGTAGTGACTGGTTATAGTTATAGTAGTGGTAGTGACTGGTTATAGTTATAGTAGTTGTAGTGACTGGTTATAGTTATAGTAGTGGTAGTAACTGGTTATAGTTATAGTAGTGGTAGTGACTGGTTATAGTTATAGTAGTGGTAGTGACTGGTTATAGTTATAGTAGTGGTAGTGTCTACAGTAGTAATGGTAGTGACTGGTTATAGTTCTAGTAATGGTAGTGACTGGTTATAGTTATAGTAGTTGTAGTGACTGGTTATAGTTATAGTAGTGGTAGTAACTGGTTATAGTAGTGGTAGTGACTGGTTAAAGATATAGTAGTGGTAGTGACTGGTTATATTTATAGTAGTGGTAGTGTCTACAGTAGTAATGGTAGTGACTGGTTATAGTTATAGTAATGGTAGTGACTGGTTATAGTTATAGTAGTTGTAGTGACTGGTTATAGTTATAGTAGTGGTAGTGACTGGTTATAGTTATAGTAGTGGTAGTGTCTGCAGTAGTAATGGTAGTGACTGGTTATAGTTATAGTAGTGGTAGTGTCTACAGTAGTAATGGTAGTGACTGGTTATAGTTATAGTAGTGGTAGTGATTGGTTATAGTTATAGTAGTGGTAGTGACTACAGTAGTAATGGTAGTGACTGGTTATAGTTATAGTAGTGGTAGTGACTGGTTATAGTTATAGTAGTGGTAGTAACTGGTTATAGTTATAGTAGTGGTAGTGACTGGTTATAGTTATAGTAGTGGTAGTGACTGGTTATAGTTATAGTAGTGGTAGTGTCTACAGTAGTAATGGTAGTGACTGGTTATAGTTCTAGTAATGGTAGTGACTGGTTATAGTTATAGTAGTTGTAGTGACTGGTTATAGTTATAGTAGTGGTAGTAACTGGTTATAGTAGTGGTAGTGACTGGTTATAGTTATAGTAGTGGTAGTGACTGGTTATATTTATAGTAGTGGTAGTGTCTACAGTAGTAATGGTAGTGACTGGTTATAGTTATAGTAATGGTAGTGACTGGTTATAGTTATAGTAGTTGTAGTGACTGGTTATAGTTATAGTAGTGGTAGTGACTGGTTATAGTTATAGTAGTGGTAGTGTCTGCAGTAGTAATGGTAGTGACTGGTTATAGTTATAGTAGTGGTAGTGTCTACAGTAGTAATGGTAGTGACTGGTTATAGTTATAGTAGTGGTAGTGACTGGTTATAGTTATAGTAGTGGTAGTGACTACAGTAGTAATGGTAGTGACTGGTTATAGTTATAGTAGTGGTAGTGACTACAGTAGTAATGGTAGTGTCTGGTTATAGTTATAGTAGTGGTAGTGACTGGTTATAGTTACAGTGGGGGGAAAAAGTATTTAGTCAGCCACCAATTGTGCAAGTTCTCCCACTTAAAAAGATGAGAGAGGCATGTAATTTTCATCATTGGTACACGTCAACTATGACAGACAAAATGAGAAAAAAAAGCCAGAAAATCAAATTGTAGGATTTTTAATGAATTTATTTGCAAATTATGGTGGAAAATAAGTATTTGGTCAATAACAAAAGTTTCTCAATACTTTGTTATATACCCTTTGTTGGCAATGACACAGGTCAAACGTTTTCTGTAAGTCTTCACAAGGTTTTCACACACTGTTGCTGGTATTTTGGCCCATTCCTCCATGCAGATCTCCTCTAGAGCAGTGATGTTTTGGGGCTGTCGCTGGGCAACACGGACTTTCAACTCCCTCCAAAGATTTTCTATGGGGTTGAGATCTGGAGACTGGCTAGGCCACTCCAGGACCTTGAAATGCTTCTTACGAAGCCACTCCTTTGTTGCCCGGGCAGTGTGTTTGGGATCATTGTCATGCTGAAAGACCCAGCCACGTTTCATCTTCAATGCCCTTGCTGATGGAAGGAGGTTTTCACTCAAAATCTCACGATACATGGCCCCATTCATTCTTTCCTTTACACGGATCAGTCGTCCTGGTCCCTTTGCAGAAAAACAGCCCCAAAGCATGATGTTTCCACCCCCATGCTTCACAGTAGGTATGGTGTTCTTTGGATGCAACTCAGCATTCTTTGTCCTCCAAACCCGACGAGTTGAGTTTTTACCAAAAAATTATATTTTGGTTTCATCTGACCATATGACATTCTCCCAATCCTCTTCTGGATCATCCAAATGCACTCTAGCAAACTTCAGACGGGCCTGGACATGTACTGGCTTAAGCAGGGGGACACGTCTGGCACTGCAGGATTTGAGTCCCTGATGGCGTAGTGTGTTACTGATGGTAGGCTTTGTTACTTTGGTCCCAGCTCTCTGCAGGTCATTCACTAGGTCCCCCCGTGTGGTTCTGGGATTTTTGCTCACCGTTCTTGTGATCATTTTGACCCCACGGGGTGAGATCTTGCGTGGAGCCCCAGATCGAGGGAGATTATCAGTGGTCATGTATGTCTTCCATTTCCTAATAATTGCTCCCACAGTTGATTTCTTCAAACCAAGCTGCTTACCTATTGCAGATTCAGTCTTCCCAGCCTGGTGCAGGTCTACAATTTTGTTTCTGGTGTCCTTTGACAGCTCTTTGGTCTTGGCCATAGTGGAGTTTGGAGTGTGACTGTTTGAGGTTGTGGACAGGTGTCTTTTATACTGATAACAAGTTCAAACAGGTGCCATTAATACAGGTAACGAGTGGAGGACAGAGGAGCCTCTTAAAGAATAAGTTACAGGTCTGTGAGAGCCAGAAATCTTGCTTGTTTGTAGGTGACCAAATACTTATTTTCCACCATAATTTGCAAATAAATTCATTAAAAATCCTACAATTTGATTTTCTGGATTTTTTTCTCTCAATTTGTCTGTCATAGTTGATGTGTACCTATGATGAAAATTACAGGCCTCTCTCATCTTTTTAAGTGGGAGAACTTGCACAATTTGTGGCTGACTAAATATAAATTTTCCCCACTGTATAGTATCTGTTTTTAAAATCTAATTTTACTGCTGGCATGATATACTTGATGTGGAATAGAGTTCCATGTAGTCTATGACCAAAGTAACAAAGCCTACCATCAGTAACACACTACACCGCCAGGGACTCAAATCCTGCAGTGCCAGACGTGTCCCCCTGCTTAAGCCAGTACATGTCCAGGCCCGTCTGAAGTTTGCAAGAGTGCATTTGGATGATCCAGAAGAGGATTGGGAGAATGTCATATGGTCAGATGAAACCAAAATAGAACTTTTTGGTAAAAACTCAACTCGTCGTGTTTGGAGGACAAAGAATGCTGAGTTGCATCCAAAGAACACCATACCTACTGTGAAGCATGGGGGTGGAAACATCATGCTTTGGGGCTGTTTTTCTGCAAAGGGACCAGGACGACTGATCCGTGTAAAGGAAAGAATGAATGGGGCCATGTATCGTGAGATTTTGAGTGAAAACCTTCCTTCCATCAGCAAGGGCATTGAAGATGAAACGTGGCTGGGTCTTTCAGCATGACAATGATCCCAAACAAACCGCCTGGGCAACGAAGGAGTGGCTTCGTAAGAAGCATTTCAAGGTCCTGGAGTGGCCTAGCCAGTCACCAGATCTCAACCCCATATAAAATCTTTGGAGGGAGTTGAAAGTCTGTGTTGCCCAGCAACAGCCCCAAAACATCACTGCTCTAGAGGAGATCTGCATGGAGGAATGGGCCAAAATACCAGCAACAGTGTGTGAAAACCTTGTGAAGACTTACATAAAACGTTTGACCTGTGTAATTGCCAACAAAGGGTATATAACAAAGTATTGAGAAAATTTTGTTATTGACCAAATACTTATTTTCAACCATAATTTGCAAATAAATTCATTAAAAATCCTACAATGTGATTTTCTGGAGAAAAAAAATCTCATTTTGTCTGTCATAGTTGATGTGTACCTATGATGAAAATTACAGGCCTCTCTCATCTTTTTAAGTGGGAGAACTTGCACAATTGGTGGCTGACTAAATACTTTTTTCCCCCACTGTACATGTCAGCTACCACAGTGACTGAAATTACTGCTACACTTAAAAAAGAGCTGCAGTTAGTTTCAGAATGGGTGGCAAGGAATAAGTTAGTCCTAAATATTTCTAAAACTAAAAGCATTGTATTTGGGACGAATCATTCACTAAACCCTAAACCTCAACTACATCTTGTAATGAATAATGTGGAAATTGAGCAAGTTGAGGAGACTAAACTGCTTGGAGAAACCCTGGATTGTAGACTGTCATGGTCAAAACATATTGATACAACAGTAGCTAGGATGAGGAGAAGTCTGTCCATAATAAAGCGCTGCTCTACCTTCTTAACAGCACTATCAACAAGGCAGGTCCTACAGGCCCTAGTTTTGTCACACCTGGACTACTGTTCAGTCGTGTGGTCAGGTGCCACAAAGAGGGACTTAGGAAAATTACAATTGGCTCAGAACAGAGCAGCACGGCTGGCCCTTGGATGTACACAGAGAGCTAACATTAATAATATGCATGTCAATCTCTCCTGGCTCAAAGTAGAGTTGAGATTGACTTCATCACTACTTGTATTTGTGAGAGGTATTGACATGTTGAATGCACCGAGCTGTCTGTTTGAACTACTTGCACACAGCTCGGACACCCATGCATACCCCACAAGACATGCCACCAGAGGTCTCTTCACAGTCCCCAAGTCCAGAACAGACTATGGGAGGCGCACAGTAGTACATAGAGCCATGACTACACTGAACTCTATTCCACATCAAGTAACTGATGCAAGCAGTAGAATTTGATTTAAAAAATAGATACAAATCCACCTTCAGGAACAGCAGGGACTGTGAAGAGACACAAAGATAGACATAGACAGACACAGACAGACACACACACACGAAGATAGACATAGACAGACACACACACAAAGATAGACATAGACAGACAAACACACGATAACATGCGCGCTATACACACACTGTATTACATTATGTTCATAATATACACACATTTACACATGGATTTTGTGTTATAGATATGTGGTAGTAGAGTAGAGGCCTGAGGGCACACACTGTATTACATTATGTTCACTGTCAGAAATATATAACGTTTCTGTATGTAGACCAGTCAAAAGTTTGGACACAAGTTCATAATTGGCATTCCCTCAACCAGCTTTCACCTGGAATGCTTTTCTAACATTCTTGAAGGAGTTCCCACATATGCTGAGCACTTGTTGGCTGCTTTTCCTTCACTCTGCCATCCGACTCATCCCAAACCATCTCAATTGGGTTGAGGTAGGGGGATTGTGGAAGCCAGATCATCTGATGCAGCACTCCATCATTCTCCTTCTTGGTAAAATATCCCTTACACAGCCTGGAGGTGTGTTGGGTCATTGTCCTGTTGAAAAACAAAATGATAGTCCCACTAAGCCCAAACCAGATGGGATGGCGTATCGCTGCAGAATGCTGTGGTAGCCATGCTGCTTAAATGTGCCTTGAATTCTAAATAAATCACAGACAGTGTCAGCAGCAAAGCACCCCCACACCATAACACCTCCTCCTCCATGCTTTACGGTGGGAAATACACATGCAGAGATCATCCGTTCACCCACACCGCGTCTCAGAAAGAGACAGCGGTTGGAAACAGAAATATCAAATTTGGACTCCAGACCAAAGGACACATTTCCACCAGTCTAATGTCCATTGCTCGTTTTTCTTGGCCCAAGCAGGTCTCTTCTTATTATTGGTGTCCTTTAGTAGTGGTTTCTTTGCAGCAATTAGACCATGAAGGCCTGATTTACACAATCCCCTCTGAACAGTTGATGATGAGATGTGTATGTGACATGAACTCTGTGAAGCATTTATTTGGGATGCAATTTCTGAGGCTGGCAACTCTAATGAACTTATCCTCTGCAGCAGAGGTAACTCTGGGTCTTCCATTCCTGTGTCGGTCCTCATGAGAGCCAGTTTCATCATATCGTTTGATGGTTTTTGCTACTGCACTTGAAGAAACTTTTAAAGTTCTTGACATTTTCTGTAGTGACTGACCTTCATGTCTTGAAGTAATGATGGACTGTCGTTTCTCTTTGCTTATTTGAGCTGTTCTTGCCATAATATGGACTTGGTCTTTTACCAAATAGGGCTATCGTCTGTATACCCCCCCTACCTTGTCACAACACAACTGATTGTCTAAAACGCATTAAGAAGGAAAGAAATTCCACGAATGAACTTTTAAGAAGGCACACCTGTTAATTTAAATGCATTCCAGGTGACTACCTCATGAAGCTGGTTGAGAGAATGCCAAGAGTGTGCAAAGCTGTCATTAAAACAAATGGTGGCTATTTGAAGAATCTCAAATATAAAATATATTTTGATTTGTTTAACACCTTTTTGGTTACTACATGATTCCATATGTGTTATTACATAGTTTTGATGTCTTCATTTTATTCTACAATGTAAAAAATACCAACAAATAAAGAAAAACCCTTGAATGAGAAGGTGTATCCTTTTGACTGGTAGCGTTTGTCAAAATAAATAAACATGAATGCCAATGCCAATATCATCTCATGCCAAAGCTGGTCTACCAGCTCAACAAGCATGACCAGCTTCACCAGCTCAAAATCTGAGCTAAGATTGATTTTCCAGGAGGGCAAGAAACAAAAAGAGATAATTAGAGTTTGCGTGAAAGAGAGGGGGAGAAAGAGAGAGAGGGGGAAGAGAGAGAGAGAGAGAGAGAGAGAGGGGGGAGAGAGTGAGGGGGAGAGCGAGAGAGAGAGGGGAGAGAGAGATATACATGATCAAATGCAAATCTTAGAATCAACTATTAAAGACTACCAGAACCCACTGGATTCTCCAATTACATTGAATGAACTACAGGACAAAATACAAACCCTCCAACCCAAAAAGTCCTGTGGTGTTGATGGTATCCTCAATGAAATGGTAAAATATACAGACCACAAATTTCAATTAGCTATACTTAAACTCTTTAACATCATCCTTAGCTCTGGCATCTTCCCCAATATTTGGAACCAAGGACTGATCACCCCAATCCACAAAAGTGGAGACAAATTTGACCCCAATAACTACCGTGGGATATGCGTCAGCAGCAACCTTGGGAAAATCCTCTGCATTATCATTAACAGCAGACTAGTTCATTTCCTCAGTGAAAACAATGTACTGAGCAAATGTCAAATTGGCTTTTTACCAAATTACCGTACGACAGACCACGTATTCACCCTGCACACCCTAATTGACAAACAAACAAACCAAAACAAAGGCAAAGTCTTATCATGCTTTGTTGATTTCAAAAAAGCTTTTGACTCAATTTGGCATGAGGGTCTGCTGTACAAATTGATGGAAAGTGGGGTTGGGGGAAAAACATACAACATTATAAAATCCATGTACACAAACAACAAGTGTGCGGTTAAAATTGGCAAAAAACACACACATTTCTTTCCACAGGGCCGTGGGGTGAGACAGGGATGCAGTTTAAGCCCCACCCTCTTCAACATATATATCAACGAATTGGCGAGGGCACTAGAACAGTCTGCAGCACCCGGCCTCACCATACAAGAATCTGAAGTCAAATGTCTTCTGTTTGCTGATGATCTGGTGCTTCTGTCACCAACCAAGGAGGGCCTACAGCAGCACCTAGATCTTCTGCACAGATTCTGTCAGACCTGGGCCCTGACAGTAAATCTCAGTAAGACAAAAATAATGGTGTTCCAAAAAAGGTCCAGTTGCCAGGACCACAAATACAAATTCCATCTAGACACCGTTGCCCTAGAGCACACAAAAAACTATACATACCTCGGCCTAAACATCAGCGCCACAGGTAACTTCCACAAAGCTGTGAACGATCTGAGAGACAAGGCAAGAAGGGCCTTCTATGCCATCAAAAGGAACATACAATTTGACATACCAATTAGGATCTGGCTAAAAATACTTGAATCAGTTATAGAACCCATTGCCCTTCATGGTTCTGAGGTCTGGGGTCCGCTCACCAACCAAGAATTCACAAAATGGGACAAACACCAAATTGAGACTCTGCATGCAGAATTCTGCAAAAACATCCTCCGTGTACAACGTAAAACACCAAATAATGCATGCAGAGCAGAATTAGGCCAATACCCGCTAATTATCAAAATCCAGAAAAGAGCCGTTAAATTCTATAACCACTTAAAAGGAAGCGATTCCCAAACCTTCCATAACAAAGCCATCACCTACAGAGAGATGAACTTGGAGAAGAGTCCCCTAAGTAAGCTTGTCCTGGGGCTCTGTTCACAAACACAAACAGACCCCACACAGCCCCAGGACAACAATAACAACAACAACAACACAATTAGACCCAACCAAATCATGAGAAAACAAAAAGAGAATTACTTGACACATTGGAAAGAATTAACAAAATAACAGAGCAAACTAGAATGCTATTTGGCCCTAAACAGAGAGTACACAGTGGCAGAATACCTGACCACTGTGACTGACCCAAACTTAAGGAAAGCTTTGACTATGTACAGACTCAGTGAGCATAGCCTTGCTATTGAGAAAGGCCGCCGTAGGCAGACCTGGCTCTCAAGAGAAGACAGGCTATGTGCACACTGCCCACAAAATGAGGTGGAAACTGAGCTGCACTTCCTCACCTCCTGCCAAATGTATGACCATATTAGAGACAC
>NC_059227.1:38914945-39037445 GCF_020615455.1 Coregonus clupeaformis | reverse complement strand
CGGTAGCAGAGAGAACAGTCTATGACTAGGGTGGCTGGAGTCTTTGACAATTTATAGGGCCTTACTCTGACACCACCTGGTATAGAGGTCCTGGATGGCAGGAAGCTTGGCCCCAGTGATGTACTGGGCCGTACGCATTACCCTCTGCAGTGCCTTGCGGTCGGATGCCGAGCAGTTGCCATACCAGGCAGTGATGCAACCAGTCAGGATGCTCTCGATGGTGCAGCTGAATAACCTTTTGAGGATCTGAGGACCCATGCCAAATCTTTTCAGTCCCCTGAAGGGGAATAGGCTTTGTCGTGCCCTCTTCACAACTGTCTTGGTGTGTTTGGACCATGATAGTTTGTTGGTGGTGTGGACACCAAGGAACTTGAAGCTCTACTTGAGAATGGGGGCGTGCTCAGTCCTCTTTTTTTCCCTGCAGTCCACAATCATCTCCTTTGCCTTGATGACGTTGAGGGAGAGGTTGTTATCCTGGCACCACACGGCCAGGACTCTGACCTCCTCCCTATAGGCTGTCTCATCGTTGTCGGTGATCAGGCCTTCCACTGTTGTTTCGTCGGCAAACTTAATGATGGTGTTGGAGTCGTGCCTGGCCATGCAGTCATGAGTGAACAGGGAGTACAGGAGGGGACTGAGCACGCACCCCTGAGGGGCCCCTGTGTTGAGGATCAGCGTGGCAGATGTGTTGTTACCTACCCTTACCACCTGGGGGCGGACCGTCAGGAATTCCAGGATCCAGTTGCAGAGGGAGGTGTTTAGTCCCAGGGTCCTTAGCTTAGGATCTGTTTGATGGTTCGTCGGAGGGCATAGCGGGATTTCTTATAAGCATCCGGGTTAAAGTCCCGCTCCTTGAAAGCGGCAGCTCTACCCTTTAGCTCAGTGCGGATGTTGCCCTTAATCCATGGCTTCTGGTTGGGGTATGTACATACGGTCACTGTGGGGATGATGTCATCGATGCACTTATTGATGAAGCCAGTGACTGATGTGGTGTACTCCTCAATGCCATCGGAAGAATCCCGGAACATATTCCAGTCTGTGCTAGCAAAACAGTCCTGTAGCTTAGCATCTGCTTCATCTGACAATTTTTTTATTGACCGAGTCACTGGTGCTTCCTGCTTTAGTATTTGCTTGTAAGCAGGAATCAGGAGGATATAATTTTGGTCAGATTTTCCAAATGGAGGGCGAGGGAGAGCTTTGTACGCGTCTCTGTGTGTGGAGTAAAGGTGGTCTAGAATTTTTTTCCCTCTGGTTGCACATTTAACATGCTGGTAGAAATTAGGTAGAAAGGATTTCAGTTTTCCTGCATTAAAGTCCCCGGCCACTAGGAGTGGAGCCTCTGGATGAGCGCTTTCCTGTTTGCTTATGGCCTTATACAGCTCATTGAGTTCAGTCTTAGTGCCAGCATCGGTTTGTTGTGGTTTATAGACAGCTACGAAAATATAGATGAAAACTCTCTTGGTAAATAGTGTGGTTTACAGCTTATCATGAGATACTCTACCTCAGGCGAGCAAAACCTTGAGACTTCCTTAATATTAGATTTCGTGCACCAGCTGTTGTTTACAAATATTCACAGACCGCCACTCTTGTCTTACTGAAGTCTACCGTTCTGTCCTGCTGATGTAGAGTACAGGGCCTGACCACTGTGACTGGCCCAATACAGTAAATCTGGTTCATAGGCACAATTGCTGTAGGATCAGCAGAGGCTTTCAGGGCAGTTAGAGGGACATAAATTAGGTTACTTACATTGCCTTGCAAAAGTATTCATCCCCTTGGCGTTTTCCTATTTTGTTGCATTACAACCTGTAATTTAAATTGATTTTTATTTGGATTTCATGTAATGGACATACACAAAATAGTCCAAATTGGTGAAGTGAAATGAAAGAAATTACTTGTTTCAAAAAATTCTAAAAAATGTATAACGGAAAAGTGGATCGTGCATATGTATTCAACCCTTTGCTATGAAGCCCCTAAACAAGATCTGGTGCAACCAATTACCTTCAGAAGTCACATAATTAGTTAAATAAATCTCAGTATATACACCTGTTCTGAAAGGCCCCAGAGTCACCACTAAGCAAGGGGCACCACCAAGCAAGCGGCACCTTGAAGACCAAGGAGCTCTCCAAACAGGTCAGGGACAAAGCTGTGGAGAAGTACAGATCAGGGTTGGGTAATAAAAAAATATCCGAAACTTTGAACATCCCACGGAGCACCATTAAATCCATTATTAAAAAATTGAAAGAATATGGCACCACAACAAACTTGCCAAGAGAGGGCCGCCCACCAAAACTCACGGACCAGGCAAGGAGGGCATTAATCAGAGAGGAAACAAAGAGACCAAAGATAACCCTGAAGTAGCTGCAAAGCTCCACAGCGGAGATTGGAGTATCTGTCCATAGGACGACTTTAAGCCGCACACTCCACAGAGCTGGGCTTTACGGAAGAGTGGCCAGAAAAAAGCCATTGCTTTAAGAAAAAAATAAGCAAACAGGTTTGGTGTTCACCAAAAGGCATGTGGGAGACTCCCCAAACATATGGAAGAAGGTACGCTGGTCAGATGAGACTAAAATTGAGCTTTTTGGCCATCAAGGAAAACACTATGTCTGGCGCAAACCCAACACCTCTCACCACCCCGAGAACACCATCATGTTTTTCATCGGCAGGGACTGGGAAACAGGTCAGAATTGAAGGAATGATGGATGGCTCTAAATACAGGGAAATCCTTGAATGAAACCTGTTTCAGTCTTCCAGAGATTTGAGACTGGGACGGAGGTTCAGCTTCCAGCAGGACAATGACCCTAAGCATACTCCTGAAGCAACACTCGAGTGGTTTAAGGGGACACATTTAAATGTCTTGGAATGGCCTAGTCAAAGCCCACACCTAAACCAAATTGAGAATCTGTGGTATGATTAAAGATTGCTGTACACCAGCGGAACACCTCCAACTTGAAGGAGCTGGAGCAGTTTTGCCTTGAAGAATGGGCAAATATCACAGTGGCTAGATGTGCCAAGCTTATGGAGACATACCCCAAGAGACTTGCAGCTGTAATTGCTGCAAAAGGTGGCTCTACAAAGTATTGACTTTGGTGGGGTGAATAGGTATGCAGGCTCAAGTTTTCTGTTTTTTTGTCTTATTTCTTGTTTGTTTCACAATAAAACATATTTTGCATCTTCAAAGTGGTAGGCATGTTGTGTAAATCAAACAATACAAACCCCAAAAAAATCTGTTTTATTTCCAGGTTGTAAGGCAACAAAACAGGATAAATGTAAATACTTTCACAAGCCACTGTCACGCCCTGGCTCTGGGGACACTTGTATGTTGAGCCAGGCTGTGCATTTCATTTGTTTATTTAGTATGTGTAGTTCTATGTTGGCCTGAGTGGCTCCCAATCAGAGGCAATGAGTGTCAGCTGTCGTTAGTTGTCTCTGATTGGGAGCCATATTTAACTGTCTGTTTCCCATTTGTGTTTGTGGGATCTTGTTTCTAGTCTGTTGTGTTAGACCGTGAACTGTCACGTTATCGTTTTGTTGTTTTTTGATCGTGTCTCTAATAAAGAGTATGTTTGCCTGCAACGCTGCGCCTTGGTCCTCATCTCTGTTAGACGATCGTGACAGAAGATCCCACCTCGACTGGATCAAGCAGCGTGACGAGGAGAGAGGATGGACCTGGGAGGAGATGAGTGAGAGTCTGGCAAGAGGGATGGAGGCCATGAGCACGGGGGAGAGACAAGCCCATACATTTTTTAGGGGGGGGCTAACACCGTGGACGACGGGGCAGCAGGAGGCCGCCAGGTTACGGGAGTCACTGGTCACCAGGGGGAAGGAGGATGTAGAGGCACGGCGAGAGGTACTGGCGTGTGTTGCCAGTCCTGTCCGGCCTGTTCCTGATCCCCACGTAGGGCCAGTGGTGTGTGTTCCCAGAACGGTCCGGCCTGTTCCTGCCACTCGCACCAAGTCAGTGGTGCGCTTCGTCAGCCCGGCACGGCCCGTTCCTGCTCCCCGCACCCAGTCAGTGGTGCGCTTCGTCAGCCCGGTCCGGCCCGCTCCTGCTCCCCGCACCAAGTCAGTGGTGCGTTTCGTCAGCCCAGCTCGGCCCGTTCCTGCTCCCCGCACCAAGTCAGTGGTGCGCTCGTCAGACCGGTCCGGCCCGCTCCTGCTCCCCCGCACCAAGTCAGTGGTGCGTTTCGTCAACCGGCGCGGCCCGTTCCTGCTCCCCGCACCAAGTCAGTGGTGCGGCGTCGTCAGCCCGGTCCGGCCCAATCCTGCTCCCCGCACCAAGTCAGTGGTGCGTTTGCGTCAGCCCAGCTCGGCCCGTTCCTGCTCCCCGCACCAAGTCAGTGGTGCGTTTGCGTCAGCCGGTCCGGCCCGCTCCTGCTCCCCGCACCAAGTCAGTGGTGCGTTTGCGTCAGCTCGGCGCGGCCCGCTCCTGCTCCCCACACCAAGCCAGTGGTGTGCGTATCCAGTCCGGCACGGCCCGTGCCTGTTCCACCGGTGGCTGGTCCGGCACCGGTCAGATGCTTCACGCCAGAGCTAGAGCAATCCGCTCCACCAGTGTGCAGTCCAGCTCCGGCCAGCGGGGCCAGACCGGACCAGGGGTACTTTGGGGGGTTGGAGAGGGAGCGGGGATCAGGCCCGGAGCCGGATCCGCCGCCTAAGCGGAGTGCCCACCCGGTCCCTCCCCTGTGGTGTTTGGTGGGCGCGGTCGGAGTCCGCGCCTTTAGGGGGGGGTACTGTCACGCCCTGGCTCTGGGGACACTTGTATGTTGAGCCAGGGTGTGCATTTCATTTGTTTATTTAGTATGTGTATTTCTATGTTGGCCTGAGTGGCTCCCAATCAGAGGCAACGAGTGTCAGCTGTCGTTGGTTGTCTCTGATTGGGAGCCATATTTAACTGTCTGTTTCCCATTTGTGTTTGTGGGATCTTGTTTCTAGTCTGTTGTGTTAGACCGTGAACTGTCACGTTATCGTTTTGTTGTTTTTTGATCGTGTCTCTAATAAAGAGTAGGTTTGCCTGCAACGCTGCGCCTTGGTCCTCATCTCTGTTAGACGATCGTGACAGCCACAGTGAGGGAAAAAATTATTTGATCCCCTGCTGATTTTGTACGTTTGCCCACTGACAAAGACATGATCCGTCTATAATTTTTATGTTAGGTTTATTTGAACAGTGAGAGACAGAATAACAACAACAAAAATCCAGAAAAACGCATGTCAAAAATGTTATAAATTGATTTACATTTTAATGAGCTAAATAAGTATTTGACCCCTCTGCAAAACATGACTTAGTACTTGGTGGCAAAACCCTGGTTGGCAATCACAGAGGTCAGACGTTTCCTGTAGTTGGCCACCAGGTTTGCACACATCTCAGGAGGGATTTTGTCCCACTCCTCTTTGCAGATCTTCTCCAAGTCAATAAGGTTTCGAGCCTGACGTTTGGCAACTCGAACCTTCAGCTCCCTCCACAGATTTTCTATGGGATTAAGGTCTGGAGACTGGCTAGGCCACTCCAGGACCTTAATATGATTCTTCTTGAGCCACTCCTTTGTTGCCTTGGTCGTGTGTTTTGGGTCATTGTCATGCTGGAATACCCATCCACGACTCATCGGTACATGGCGCCGTCCATCGTCCCTTTGATGCGGTGAAGTTGTCCTGTCCTCTTAGCAGAAAAACACCCCCAAAGCATAATGTTTCCACCTCCATGTTTGACGGTGGGGATGGTGTTCTTGGGGTCATAGGCAGCATTCCTCCTCCTCCAAACACGGCGAGTTGAGTTGATGCCAAAGAGCTCCATTTTGGTCTCATCTGACCACAACACTTTCACCCAGTTCTCCTCTGAATCATTCAGATGTTCTTTGGCAAACTTCAGACGGGCCTGTATATGTGCTTTCTTGAGCAGGGGGACCTTGCGTGCGCTGCAGGATTTCAGTCCTTCACGGCGTAGTGTGTTACCAATTGTGGACAGGTGTCTTTTATACAGGTAACGAGCTGAGATTAGGAGCACTCCCTTTAAGAGTGTGCTCCTAATCTCAGCTCCTTCCTGTATAAAAGACACCTGGGAGCCAGAAATCTTTGTGATTGAGAGGGGGTCAAATACTTATTTCCCTCATTAAAATGCAAATCAATTGCGTTTTTCTGGATGTTTTTGTTGTTATTCTGTCTCTCACTGTTGAAATAAACCTACCATTAAAATTATAGACTGATCATGTCTTTGTCAGTGGGCAAACGTACAAAATCAGCAGGGGATGAAATACTTTTTTCCCTCACTGTATATCCCGCCAGCTGTACGTTATCCATGTCGTCGTTTAGCCACGTCTCTGTGAAACATAAGATATTACAGTTTTTAATGTCCTGTTGGTAGGATATCTGTGATCGTAGGTAGTCTATTTTGTTTTCCAATGATTGTACGTTGGCTAATAGGACTGATGGTATGTAACGAGTGTCAGTGTAATGCGGTGGATCGAAGTCAGGCGCAGGACACAGAACTCGAGGAAACGTACTTTACTGAACTTGAGTAAAGGAAGGAATTAACCCGCTCACCAAACGACACACGAAACGAAAAACAACCACGCATAAGACACATTGGGAGCACCTGGGTTAAATAGGGTAGGCGTGATTACACAAATGGGAAACCGGTGTGTGACATAGACAGCAGGTGCAACATAGACTCATATAACATAGATCGGCAGTATTCCGGTGACGACGAACGCCGCAGCCTGCCCAAGCAAGGAGGAGGGAGAATTCGTGACAGTACCCCCCCCGATGTGCGGCTCCAGCCGTGCGACGACACCGGCCTCGGGGACGGCCAGGAGGACGCGGCGCGGGGCGAGTCGGATGACTACGGTGGAAATCCCTCAACATGGAGGGATCGAGGATGTCCCTCCTAGGGACCCAGCACCACTCCTCCGCTCCTCCGGACCGTACCCCTCCCACTCCACGAGATACTGCAGGCCTCCCACCCGACGCCTCGAATCTAAGATGGAACAGACCGAGTACGCCGGTGCCTCCTCGATGTCCAGTGGGGGCGGAGGGACCTCCCGTATCTCAGACTCCTGGAGTAGACCAGCTACCACCGGCCTGAGGAGAGACACATGGAACGAGGGGTTAATATGATACTCAGGAGGAAGCTGTAACCTATAACATACCTCGTTCAATCTCCTCAGGACTTTAAAAGGCCCCACAAACCACTGACCCAGCTTCCGGCAGGGCAGGCAAAGGGGCAGGTTTCGGGTCGAGAGCCAGACCCGGTCCCCCGGTGCATACACCGGAGCCTCACTGTGGTGGCAGTCGGCGCTCGCCTTCTGCCGCCCGATGGCCCGCAGCAGGCGCAAATGGGCAGCGTTCCAGGTCTCCTGCGAGCGCCGAAACCATTCATCCACCGCAGGTACCTCGATCTGGCTCTGTTGCCAAGGTGCCAGAACCGGCTGATAACCTAACACACACTGGAAAGGAGAAAGGTTAGTGGAGGAGTGGCGGAGTGAGTTTTGGGCCATCTCTGCCCAGGGGAGGAATGCCGACCACTCACCCCGCCGGTCCTGGCAATACGACCTCAGAAACCTACACACCTCCTGGTTGATTCTCTCCACCTGCCCGTTACTCTCGGGGTGAAACCCTGAGGTAAGGCTGACCGAGACTCCCAGACGTTCCATGAACGCCCTCCAAACCCTCGATGTGAACTGGGAACCCCGATCAGACACTATATCCTCAGGTACCCCATAGTGCCGGAAGACGTGTGTAAATAGGGCCTCAGCAGTCTGTAGGGCCGTAGGGAGACCGGGCTGAGGAATGAGGCAGCAGGACTTAGAAAACCGATCCACAACGACCAGGATCGTGGTATTCCCTTGTGAGGGAGGAAGATCCGTCACGAAATCCACCGATAGGTGGGACCACGGTCGTTGTGGAACGGGTAGGGGTTGCAATTTCCCTCTGGGCAGGTGTCTAGGAGCCTTACACTGGGCGCACACCGAACAGGAAGAAACATAAACCCTCACGTCCTGAGCTAAGGTAGGTCCGACCGATACCAGGATGACCAGAGGAGGGTGACGTGTGAGCCCAATAGATCAACCGATCGCGGACCTCCAGCGGAACGTACACACGACCCTCTGGACACTGGGGAGGAGTGGGTTCGTTACGCAACGCCCCCTCGCTGTCCGCGTCCACTTCCCACACCACCGGTGCCACCAGACACGACGCCGGAAGTATGGGAGTGGGCTCCACGGAACTCTCCTCTGTGTCATACAGTCTGGACAGAGCATCTGCCTTAGCGTTCTGGGAGCCTGGCCTGTACGACAGGGTGAAACATAAACGGGTGAGAAACATGGACCACCTTGCCTGGCGAGGGTTTAATCTCTTCGCCGCCCGGATGTACTCCAGATTGCGGTGGTCAGTCAAGATGAGAAAAGGGTGGTTAGCCCCCTCAAGCCAATGTCTCCACGCTTTCAGGGCTTGAACCACGGCCAACAGCTCTCGGTCCCCCACATCATAGTTGCGCTCCGCCGGACTGAGCTTCTTAGAAAAGAACGCACAGGGGCGGAGCTTGGGTGGTGTGCCCGAGCGCTGGGAAAGTACAGCACCTATTCCAGCCTCCGACGCGTCCACCTCAACCGTGAAGGCCAAGGAGGGATCCGGATGAGCCAGCACTGGAGCCGAGGTAAACAGGCTCTTCAGGCGACTAAAAGCCCTGTCCGCCTCAGCTGACCACCGCAAACGCACCGGTCCCCCCTTCAGCAACGAGGTAATGGGAGCCGCTACCTGACCAAAGCCCCGGATAAACCTCCGGTAGTAGTTGGCAAATCCCATAAATTGCTGCACCTCCTCCACCGTGGTTGGAGTCGGCCAATTACAAAAGGGCCGAAATTTCCGCACTGGAGTTTTTAACGCATTGCTGCGTACTGCTGTGTCAACGGAATTAACCTGTTATTCTGTGATTTACCCTCCTGTGCCTGACTCCTTCAAATCACATCACCACAGTGGAATATGGCCAATATGCCACGGCTAAGGGCTGCCCTTAGCAGGACGCAATGCGGAGTGCCTGGATACAGCCCTTAGCCTTGGTATATTGATAACAGGTTTATTCCGTTGACACAGCGGTATGCAGCAATGCGTTAAAAACTCCAGTGCGGAAATATACAGCGCACTGGAAACAACAAGGCACACGGGTGAAATATCCTGGAGATACAAAATACAAGGAGCTCCACCGAGCTAAACTAACCTCCACAATAAACAATCACACACAAAGACAAGGGGGCAGAGGGAACACTTATACATGTACTGATGAAGGGATATGAACCAGGTGTGTGTAATAAACAAGACAAAACCAATGGAATGATGAGATGAGGAGCGGCAGTGGCTAGAAGGCCGGTGATGACGAACGCCGAAGCCTGCCCGAACAAGGAGAGGAGGCAGCTTCAGAGGAAGTCGTGAGTAAGGTGCCTTATTGCTATTATAAACTGGTTACCAACGTAATTAGAACAGTAAAAATATTTTTTTGTCATACAAATTGGTAGAAGGGTAAAAATATAAAAGCAGACATTGAATATCTCTTTGAGCATGGTGAAGTTATTAATTAAACTTTGGATGGTGTATTAATACCCCCATTCACTATAAACATACAGGCATCCTTCCTAACTCAGTTGCCGGAGAGGAAGGAAACTGCTCACCAGTGGGGACTTTAAAACAGTTACAGAGTTTAATGGCTGTGATAGTAACATTGTAGTTACTCCACAATACTAACCTAAACAACAGAGTGGAAAGAAGGAAGCCTGCACAGAATAAAAAATATTCCAAAACATGCATCCTGTTTGCAACAAGGCACTAAAGTCATACTGCAAAATATGTGGCAAAGAAATTCACTTTTTGTCCTGAATACAAAGTGTTATGTTTGTGGCAAATCCAATCGATTACTTAGTACCACTCTCCATATTTTCAAGCATAGTGGTGGCTGCATCATGTTATGGGTATGCTTGTAATAGTTAAGGACTGGTGAGTTTTTCAGGATAAAAAATGAATGGAATGAAGCTAAGCAAGGGCAAAATCCCAGAGGAAAACCTGGTTCAGTCTGCTTTCCACCAGACACTGGGAGGTGAATTCACCTTTCAGCAGGACAATAACCTAAAACACAAACCTAAATCTACACTGGAGTTGCTTACCAAGAAGACAGTGAATGTTCCTGAGTGGCCTAGTTACTGTTTTGACCTAAATCTACTTGAAAATCTATGGCAAGACCTGAAAATGGTTGTCTAGCAATTTGACAGAGCGTGAAGAGTTTTGAAGAAAACAATGGGCAAATGTTGCACAATCCAGGTGTGGAAAGGTCTTAGAGAGTTACACAGAAAGACTCACTGCTGTAATTGCTGCCAAATGTGCTTCTACAAAGTATTGACTCAGGGGTATGAATGTTTATATGAATGAGATATTTCTGTTTTTCATTTTCAATAAATGTGCAAACATTTCTAAAAACATGTTTTCACTTTGTCATTATGGGGTATTGTTTGTAGATGGGTAAGAACACATCTAAATACAAATATTTAATACTGTAAGTCAAGGGGTATAAATACTTTCTGAAGGCATTGTAGAACCCTTTTTATTGTTCTTTATGGAACCTTTAATGAGAATGGCTCTATAACAAACCATCCCCAATCTCAAAGGTTCTTTAGCAACCCTTTTGATCTACAAATTACCTTTGGCCATAGTCATATCGCATGTAATGACATAACACAACAGATTAGATAAACTCGAATGACACTTTCACTCACGGTTGAACAAAAAGAGCTGTGCGCAAACCACACCCCAAAATATTCAAATGAGCCACCATATCTACATTTGAATACTCACTAAAAGAGGAAAGAACCCTACGGTCCGATCCGAACGGCAAACAACCATGGAGTCATTATAGTTCCACATAGAACCAAAGACAGGGGAAGGGAAAGGGGATACCTAGTCAGTTGTACAACTGAATGCATTCAACTGACTGTCTTCCACATTTAACCTAAAGAACCTTCATTTCTTAGTACATACATGAAACAAAAGTGAACTGCGCTTCTGAGAATCTATGGTATCATTTGCTCAGTTCAGCTATAAAAGCAATGTTGATTTGACCCCCCAACGCCCTAATAATGATGCATGCCAGAGGTTATGGTTAATTTGGTGAAGGAGAGTTCAGCATGCTGACAGATTCTGCTGTGTGTGTGTGTGTGTGTGTGTGTGTGTGTGTGTGTGTGTGTGTGTGTGTGTGTGTGTGTGTGTGTGTGTGTGAGTGAGAGTGTGACTGTGACTGTTTTCTTTCTGGGGTTTATAATTGAATGTAAATGTTGGAAATCCTTCATCAGGTCGAGTCAGTTTCAGGACAATCTGAGACCATTTAACCATAACACTGACCTCACCACTACCCTCTGCTCTGAGGTGTGTGTGCTAAGTAATCCATGACCATCCCTCATCAATGCTCAGCCACTGTAAAAACCAGACACTACAGATAGTATGGAGTGGAGAGAGGAGAGGAGAGGAGAGGAGAGGAGAGGAGAGGAGAGGAGAGGAGAGGAGAGGAGAGGAGAGGAGAGGAGAGGAGAGGAGAGGAGAGGAGAGGAGAGGAGAGGGAGAGGAGAGAGGGAGAGGAGAGGAGAGGAGAGGAGAGGAGGGAGATGGAGCGAGAGAGAGGAGAGGAGAGGGAGAGGAGAGGAGAGGGAGAGGAGAGGAGAGGAGAGGAGAGGAGAGGAGAGGAGAGGAGAGAGGAGAGGAGAGGGAGAGGAGAGGAGAGAGGAGAGAGGAGAGGGAGAGGAGAGGAGAGGAGAGGAGAGCAGAGGAGAGGAGAGGGGTACATATCACAATGGAAGCCTTGTTTTAAACCCATTTCCATACCTTTAAAGTGTCCTTCCTTTAGGAATACGATCTGGTTTAAAATAGACAGAGAGGAAGATAAAGAAAGAGAGATAGAGAGAAGGGGAGAGAGAGAGAGAGAGAGCAAGAGAGAGAGGGGGAAAGAGAGAGAGAGAGAAGGGGAGAGAGAGAGGCAGAGAGAAAGAGAGAGAGCAAGAGAGAGAATGGGAGAGAGAGAAAGAGAGAGAAGGGGAGAGAGAGAGAGAGAGGAGAGAGAGACAGAGAGAAAGAGAGAGAGAGCAAGAGAGAGAATGGTAGAGAGAGAAAGAGAGAGAGAGCAAGAGAGAGAATGGGAGAGAGAGAGATAGAGAGAGACAGAGAGAAAGAGAGAGCAAGAGAGAGAATGGGAGAGAGAGAAAGAGAGAAAGAGAGAGAGAGCAAGAGAGAGAATGGGAAAGAGAGAAAGAGAGAGAAGGGGAGAGAGAGAAAGAGAGAGAAGGGGAGAGAGAGAGAGAGAGAAGGGGAGAGAGAGAGAGAGAGAGAGGGTAAAGGGGGAATAGTGATGTTTTTGGAGGTTTCAGAGAATTTCTCACCATTTTCCAGCGAGACCGGAAAAACCCACATCCTTCCCTGGAAAAGGGGGCACACACACATAAATACACACACACACACACACACACACATAAACACTGACACAGACACACACACACACACACATAACCACACTTGGGTAGGGTGATGTCTGTGTCTGTGTCTGTCTGTGTCTGTGTCTGTGTCTGTCTGTGTCTGTGTGTCTGTCTGTGTGGTACGAACATTATGGAGCAGTGACTGTCTGATGAGTAACGGGCTAAACTAAATCTTGTAGTAGTGAGTTAGGATATACAGTGTCTTCAGAACGTATTCACACCCTTTGGCTTTTTCCACATTTTGTTGTGTTATAGCCTGAATATAAAATTGATAAAATGTAGATTTTGTTGTCACTGGCCTACACACAATACCCCATAATGTCAAAGTGGAATTATGTTTTTAGACATTTTTACAAATGTATTAATAATACAAAACCTCTTTGTTATGGCAAGCCTAAATAAGTTCAGGAGTAAAAATGTGCTTAACAAGTCACGTAATACGTTGCATGGACAAACTCTGTGTACAATAAATAGTGTTTAACATGATTTTTGAATGGCTACCTCATCTCTGTACCCCAAACATACAATTATCTGTAAGGTCCCTCAGTCGAGCAGTGAATTTCAAACACAGATTCAACCACAGAGACCAGGGAGGTTTGCCAATGCCTTGCAAAGAAGGGAACCTATTGGTAGATGAAAAAAAAAAAAAGCAGACATAGAATTAAGCAATAAGGCCCGAGGGGGTGTGGTATATTCCAGCCTGGATACAGCCCTTTGCAGTGGTACACTATATATACAAATGTATGTGGACACCCCTTCAATTTAGTGGATTCGGCTATTTCAGCCACACCCGTTGCTGACAAGTGTATAAAATTAAGCACACAGCCACACAATCTCCATAGACAAACATTGGCAGTAGAATGGCCTTACTGAAGAGCTCAGTAACTTTCAATGTCACACCATCATAGGATGCCACCTTTCCAACAAGTCAGTTCATAAAATGTCTGCCCTGCTAGAACTGCCCCGGACAACTGTAAGTACTGTTATTGTGAAGTGGAAATGTCTAGGAGCAACAACGGCTCAGCCATGAAGTGGTAGGCCACAAAACTCACTGAATGAAGTGCTGAAGCGCTCGCGCGTAAAAATAGTCTGTCCTCGGTTGCAACACTCACTACTTAGTTCCGAACTGCCTCTGGAAGCAACGTCAGCACAAGAACTGTTCATCGGGAGCTTCATGAAATGGGTTTCCATGGCACACAAGTCTAAGATCACCATGCGCAATGCCAAGTGTCGGCTGGAGTGGTGTAAAGCTCAGGGACATTGGACTCTGGAGCAGTGGAAACGCGTTCTCTGGAGTGATGAATCATCACCATCGGCAGTCCAACGGACGAATCTGGGTTTGGCGGTTGTCAAGAGAACGCTACCTGCCCGAATACATAGAGCCAACTGTAAAGTTTGGTGGAGGAGGAATAATGGTCTGGGGCTGTTTTTCATGGTTCGGGCTCCTTAGTTGTAGTGAAAGGAAATCTTAACGCTACAGCATACAATGACATTCTAGATGATTCTGTGCTTCCAACTTTGTGGCAACAGTTTGGGGAAGGCCCTTTCCTGTTTCAGCATGACAATGCCCCTGTGCACAAAGCGAGGTACATACAGAAATGGTTTGTCGAAATCGGCGTGGAAGAACTTGACTGGCCTGCACAGAGCCCTGATATCAACCCAATCGAACACCTTTGGGATGAATTGGAATGCCGACTGCGAGCCAGGCCTAATCGCCCAACATCAGTGCCCGACCTCACTAATGCTCTTGTGGCTGAATGGAAGCAAGTCCCCGCAGCAATGTTCCAACATCTAGTGGAAAGCCTTCCCAGAAGAGTGGAGGCTGTTATAGCAGCAAAGGGGGACCAACTCCATATTAATGCCCATGATTTTGGAATTCGATTTTCGACGAGCAGGTGTCCACATACTTTTGGTCATGTAGTGTATATTGGCCATATACCACAAACCCCGTAGGTGTTTTATTGCTATTATAAACTGGTTACAAATGTAACTAGAACAGTAAAAATAAATGTTTTGTCTTCCCCGTGGTATAAGGTCTGATATACCACGGCTGTCAGCCAATCAGCATTCAGAGCTCAAACCACCCAGTTTATAATATCTCTTTGGGCATGGTGAAGTTATTAATTACACTTTGGATGGTGTATCAATACACCCAGTCACTACAAAGATACAGGCGTCCTTCCTAACTCAGTTGCCGGAGAGGAAGGAAACCGCTCAGGGATTTCATCATGAGGCCAATGGTGACTTTAAAACAGTTACAGAGTTTAATGGCTGTGATAGGAGAAAACTGAGGATGGATCAACAACATTGTAGTTACTCCACAATACTAACCTAAATGACAGAGTGAAAAGAAGGAAGCCTTACAGAATACAATTATTCCAAAACATGCATCCTGTTTGCAACAAGGCACTAAAATAAAATAAAGTGGCAAATAAATGAACTAGCTAAACAATAAACCTAATGGTGCTTTCAAGACAACTGGGAACTTTGAAAAATACATTTAAATTACATTAACATTTACATTTACGTCATTTAGCAGACGCTCTTATCCAGAGCGACTTACAAATTGGTGCATTCACCTTATAGCCAGTGGGATAACCACTTTACAATATGTTGTTTTTTTTTTGTTGGGGGGGGGAGGGGTAAGGGGGGGGTAGAAGGATTACTTTATCCTATCCCAGGTATTCCTTAAAGAGGTGGGGTTTCAATTGTCTCCGGAAGGTGGTGAGTGACTCCGCTGTCCTGGCTTCGTGAGGGAGCTTGTTCCACCATTGGGGTGCCAGAGCAGCGAACAGTTTTGACTGGGCTGAGCGGGAACTGTGCTTCCGCAGAGGTAGGGGGGCCAGCAGGCCAGAGGTGGATGAAGGCAATGCCCTTGTTTGGGTGTAGGGACTGATCAGAGCCTGAAGGTACGGAGGTGCCGTTTCCCTCACAGCTCCGTAGGCAAGCACCATGGTCTTGTAGCAGATGCGAGCTTCAATTGGAAGCCAGTGGAGTGTGCGGAGGAGCGGGGTGACGTGAGAGAACTTGGGAAGGTTGAACACCAGATGGGCTGCGGCATTCTGGATGAGTTGTAGGGGTTTAATGGCACAGGCAGGGAGCCCAGCCAACAGCGAGTTGCAGTAATCCAGATGGGAGAAGAAAAGTGCCTGGATTAGGACCTGTGCCGCTTCCAGTGTAAGACAGGGTCGTACTCTCCGAATGTTGTAGAGCATGAACCTGCAGGATCGGGTCACCGCCTTGATGTTAGTGGAGAACGACAGGGTGTTGTCCAGGGTCACGCCAAGGCTCTTCGCACTCTGGGAGGAGGACACAACAGAGTTGTCAAACGTGATGGCGAGATCATGGAACGGGCAGTCCTTCCCCGGGAGGAAGAGCAGCTCCGTCTTGCCGAGGTTCAGCTTGAGATGGTGATCTGTCATCCACACTGATATGTCTGCCAGACATGCAGAGATGTGATTCACCACCTGGTTATCAGAAGGGGGAAAGGAGAAGATTAGTTGTGTGTCGTCTGCGTAGCAATGATAGGAGAGGCCATGTGAGGATATGACAGAGCCAAGTGACTTGGTGTATAGCGAGAATAGGAGAGGGCCTAGAACTGAGCCCTGGGGGACACCAGTGGTGAGAGCACGTGGTGCGGAGACAGATTCCCGCCACGCCACTTGGTAGGAGCGACCGGTCAGGTAGGACGCAATCCAAGAGTGAGCCGCACCGGAGATGCCCAACTCGGAGAGGGTGGAGAGGAGGATCTGATGGTTCACAGTATCAAAGGCAGCAGACAGGTCTAGAAGGACAAGAGCAGAGGAGAGAGAGTAAGTTTTAGCAGTACGGAGAGCCTCCGTGACACAGAGAAGAGCAGTCTCAGTTGAATGACCAGTCTTGAAACCTGACTGGTTTGGATCAAGAAGGTAATTCTGAGAGAGATAGCAAGAGAGTTGGCTAAAGACGGAAAGCTCAAGAGTTTTGGAGAGAAAAGAAAGAAGGGATACTGGTCTGTAGTTGTTGACATCAGAGGGATCGAGTGTTGGTTTTTTGAGAAGGGGTGCAACTCTCGCTCTCTTGAAGACGGAAGGGACATAGCCAGCGGTCAAGGATGAGTTGATGAGCGAGGTGAGGTAAGGGAGAAGGTCACCGGAGATGGTCTGGAGAAGAGAGGAGGGGATAGGGTCAAGCGGGCAGGTTGTTGGGCGGCCGGCCGTCACAAGTCGCAAGATTTCATCTTGAGAGAGAGGGGATAAAGAAGTCAAAGCATAGGGTAGGGCAGTGTGAGCAGAACCAGCAGTGTCATTTGACTTAACAAACGAGGATCGGATGTCGTCAACCTTCTTTTCAAAATGGTTGACGAAGTCATCCACAGAGAGGGAGGAGGGGGGAGGGGGAGGAGGATTCAGCAGGGAGGAGAAGGTGGCAAAGAGCTTCCTGGGGTTAGAGGCAGATGCTTGGAATTTAGAGTGGTAGAAAGTGGCTTTAGCAGCAGAAACAGATGAAGAAAATGTAGAGAGGAGGGAGTGAAAAGATGCCAGGTCCACAGGGAGTCTAGTTTTCTTCCATTTCCGCTCCGCTGCCCGGAGCTCTGTTCTGTGAGCTCGCAATGAGTCGTCAAGCCACGGAGCAGGAGGGGAGGACCGAGCCGGCCGGGAGGATAGGGGACATAGAGAGTCAAAGGATGCAGAAAGGGAGGAGAGGAGGGTTGAGGAGGCAGAATCAGGAGATTGGAGGGAGAAGGATTGAGCAGAGGGAAGAGATGATAGGATGGAAGAGGAGAGAGTAGCGGGAGAGAGAGAGAGCGAAGGTTGCGACGGCACATTACCATCTGAATAGGGGCAGAGTGAGTAGTGTTGGAGGAGAGCGAGAGAGAAAAGGATACAAAGTAGTGGTCGGAGACATGGAGGGGAGTTGCAGTGAGATTAGTAGAAGAACAGCATCTAGTAAAGATGAGGTCAAGCGTATTGCCTGCCTTGTGAGTAGGGGGGGACGGTGAGAGGGTGAGGACAAAAGAGCAGAGGAGTGGATAGAAGGAGGCAGAGAGAAATGAGTCAAAGGTAGACGTAGGGAGGTTGAAGTCACCCAGAACTGTGAGGGGTGAGCCATCCTCAGGAAAGGAACTTATCAAGGCGTCAAGCTCATTGATGAACTCTCCAAGGGAACCTAGAGGGTGATAAATGATAAGGATGTTAAGCTTGAATGGGCTAGTGACTGTGACAGCATGGAATTCAAATGAGGAGATAGACAGATGGGTCAGGGGAAAAAGAGAGAATGTCCATGACGTCAATGACCTTCACTTCTCCCTCTCTGTCACGGATGCCATGGTTGCCCTTAGTTTGAAGATGTAATCAGGAGACATGTGTTTTATACAACAGTGTTCTCTTTTTGACTCTCTCCACATATTTACAATCAAACGCCAGCATTTTCTCCATCTCCTTAGCCATCATTCTCTGCTTCCCCAAGGCATTTAACTGTTTTCAAAACTCGGTCAGCTTCTTCTGTGACAACAACACCGTTGATTGCCATTTCCTTCCCCATCACTGTCATCAGAAGACTCTACAATGTCTGGTTCAATGAACATATTTGTACCTAAATCAGGGATTTCCTAATAGTCTGATTCATTTTCAGAGTCAGAAAAAAAAGGACGATCTTGTACAGGCAAGATCATCCTCCAGAAAGTGGAGAGCAGTAGCAACACTTTTGTGGTTCTTCACGATATCTTTCAAAAAAATTGCGGTAGAAAGGATTATCTACACCAGTGGCCACCAACCGGTCGATCGCGATCTCCAAGCCATTCCTAGTCGATCACCAAACATTTCTGTAAAAACGATAAAGCCTTGCATTCCTATTTTATTTTGTTTGTTTTGCGCTGTCGATGGTAAGTGCACTTGATTCAGCAGCCCTGGCGCTGGGAAGGCAAAGTATTCCCATTTTGAACCATTTCATGTGTCTGAAGGTATAACTCTGCATACCCGGCAGGCCCAGAGAGCAAATCAACAGCTCCTATAGGCCTACCGCTGGCCAATCAGATAGCTCAGATCACCGTGTCTACATAGTTTCCTCGAGCCACAGACTGTAAAAAGAAGCCTTGACACAGTTGATACTGTGAGAGTTCAAAACCTTCAGAACCATGACTAGAGAGAGACTCAACGAATACAGCAAAGAGCTGCTGTTTTTATTAGTAAGTTCATGTTTAAGTTGTTATTCAGCACTGTCAGCACTTTATTCAACAGATTTATAAGCCATTTTTTATATATTAAGAATGATATCTACAGCAGTAGATACATGAAGAATGATATGTGTAGCAGTAGATATATTAAGAATGATAAGTACAACAGTAGATATATTAAGAATGATATTTACAGCAGTAGCTATATTAACAATGATATGTACAACAGTTTGGGATGAGTCCGACTGCAGAGTGAAGGAAAAGCAGCCAAGTGCTCAGCATATGTGGGAACTCCTTCAAGACTGTTGGAAAAGCATTCCAGGTGAAGCTGGTTGAGAGAATGCCAAGAGTGTGCAAAGCTGTCATCAAAGCAAAGGGTGGCTATTTGAAAAATCTCAAATATAAAATATATTTTGATTTGTTTAACACTGATTCCAAATGTGTTATTTCATAGTTTTGATGTCTTCACTATTATTCTACAATGTAGAAAATAGTAAAAACAAAGAAAAACCTTTGAATGAGTAGGTGTTATTAACGTTTGACTAGTACTGTATATACAGAATGATATGAATAGCAGTATATACACTACCAGTCAAACGTTTGGACACACCTACTCATTCAAGGGTTTTTCTTTATTTATAATATTTTTTACATTGTAGAATAATAGTGAAGACATCATAACTATGAAATAACACATATGGAATCATGTAGTAACCAAAAAAGTGTTAAACAAATCAAAATATATTTTATATTTGAGATTCTTCAAATAGCCACCCTTTGCCTTGATGACAGCTTTGCACACTCTTGGTATTCTCTCAACCAGCTTCATGAGATAGTCACCTGGAATGCATTTCAATTAACAGGTGTGCCTTCTTAAAAGTTAATTTGTGGGATTTCTTTCCATCTTAATGTGTTTGAGCCAATCAGTTGTGTTGTGACAAGGTAGGTGGGGTATACAGAACATAGCCCTATTTGGTAAAAGACCAAGTCCATATTATGGCAAGAACAGCTCAAATAAGCAAAGAGAAACAGCAGTTCATCATTACTTTAAGACATGAAGGTCAGTCAATACGGAACATTTCAAGAAATGTTAAAGTTTCTTCAAGTGAAGTCGCAAAAACAATCAAGCGCTATGATGAAACTGGCTCTCATGAGGACCGCCACAGGAATGGAAGACCCAGAGTTACCTCTGATGCAGAGGATAAGTTCATTAGAGTTACCAGCCTCAGAAATTGCAGCCCAAATAAATGCCCAGATCATGTGACACTTAGATTACACAGGTGGACTTTATTTAACTAATTATGTGACTTCTGAAGGTAATTGGTTGCACCAGATCTTATTTAGGGGCTTCATAGCAAAGGGGTGAATACATATGCACGCACCACTTTCCTGTTATTTATTTTTTTGAATTTTTTGAAACAAGTTATCTTTTTCATTTCACTTCACCAATTTGGACTATTTTGTGTATGTCCATTACATGAAATACAAATACAAATCAATTTAAAGTACACGTTGTAATGCAACAAAATAGGAAAAACGCCAAGGGGGGTGAATACTTTTGCAAGGCACTGTATCATTTGTTTTTCAACAGGACAATGACCCAACACACCTCCAAGCTGTGTAAGGGCTATTTTACCATAAAGGAGAGTGATGGAGTGCTGCATCAGATGACCTGGCCTCCACAATCCCCCGACCTCAACCAAACTGAAATGGTTTGGGATGAGTCGGACCGCAGAGTGAAGGTATGCAGAGGGGGGTTACGTTGAGTTGGTGTGTGGGGGGGTTAGGGTTGGGGTGTATGTTGAGTTGGTGTGTGGGGGGGTTAGGGTTGGGGTATATGTTGAGTTGGTGTGTGGGGGGGTTAGGGTTGGGGTGTATCGTCGGATGTGGCAGGGCTTGAAAACTATTACAGACTACAAAGGGAATCACAGCCGCGAGCTTCCCAGTGACACGAGCCTACCAGACGAGCTAAACCACTTCTATGCTCGCTTCGAGGCAAGCAACACTGAAGCATCAATGAGAGCACCAGCTAATCTGTCTGACTATGTGATCACGCTCTCCGTAGCCGATGTGAGTAAGACTTTTAAGCAGGTCAACATTCACAAGGCCGCAGGGCCAGACGGATTACCAGGACGTGTACTCCGAACATGTGCTGACCAACTGGCAAGTGTCTTCACTGACATTTTCAACATGTCCCTGACTGAGTCTGTAATACCAACATGTTTCAAGCAGACCACCATAGTCCCCGTGCCCAAGGACACTAAGATAACCTGCCTAAATGACTACCGACCCGTAGCACTGACGTCTGTAGCCATGAAGTGCTTTGAAAGGCTGGTCATGGCTCACATCAACACCATTATCCCAGAAACCCTAGACCCACCCCAATTTGCATACCACCCCAACAGATCCACAGATGATGCAATCTCTATTGCACACACCTACGTGAGAATGCTATTCATTGACTACAGCTCAGCATTCAACACCATAGTGCCCTCAAAGCTCATCACTAAGCTAAGGATCCTGGGACTAAACACCTCCCTCTGCAACTGGATCCTGGACTTCCTGACGGGCCGCCCCCAGGTGGTAAGGGTAGGTAACAACACATCTGCCACACTGATCCTCAACACGGGGTCCCCTCAGGGGTGCGTGCTCAGTCCCCTCCTGTACTCCCTGTTCACCAATGACTGCATGGCCAGGCACGACTCCAACACCATCATTAAGTTTGCCGACGACACAACAGTGGTAGGCCTGATCACCGACAACGATGAGACAGCCTATAGGGAGGTCAGAGACCTGGCTGTGTAGTGCCTGGATAACAACCTCTCCCTCAACGTGACCAAGACAAAGGAGATGATTGTGGACTACAGGAAAAAAAAGAGGACTGAGCACGCCCCCATTCTCATCGACGGGGCTGTAGTGGAACAGGTTGAGAGCTTCAAGTTCCTTGGTGTCCACATCACCAACGAACTATCATGGTCCAAACACACCAAGACAGTCGTGAAGAGGGCACGACAAAGCCTATTCCCCCTCAGGAGACTGAAAAGAGTCGGCATGGGTCCTCAGATCCTCAAAAAATTATACAGCTGCACCATCGAGAGCATCCTGACTGGTTGCATCACCGCCTGGTATGGCAACTGCTTGGCCTCCGACCGCAAGGCACTACAGAGGGTAGTGCGTACAGCCCAGTACATCACTGGGGCCAAGCTTCCTGCCATCCAGGACTTCTATACCAGGCGGTGTCAGAGGAAGGCCCTCAAAATTGTCAAAGACTCCAGCCACCCTAGTCATAGACTGTTCTCTCTGCTACCGCACGGCAAGCGGTACCGGAGTGGCAAGTCTAGGTCCAAAAGACTTCTCAACAGCTTCTACCCCCAAGCCATAAGACTCCTGAACAGCTAATCATGGCTACTCAGACTATTTGCACTGCCCCCCCACCCCATCCTTTTACGCTGATGCTACTCTGTTAATTATTTATGCATGGTCACTTTAACTCTACCCACATTTACATATTACTTCAACTACCTCAACTAGCCGGTGCCCCCGCACATTGACTCTGCACCGGTACCCCCCCTGTATATATAGCCTCCCTACTGTTATTTTATTTTGCTTCTGCTCTTTTTTTCTCAACACTTTTTTTGTTGTTGTTTTATTTTTACTTTTTTGTTAAAAATAAATGCACTGTTGGTTAAGGGCTGTAAGTAAGCATTTCACTGTAATGTCTGCACCTGTTGTATTCGGCGCATGTGGCCAATAAAATTTGATTTGATTTGATGTTGAGTTGGTGTGTGGGGGGGTTAGGGTTGGGGTGTATGTTGAGTTGGTGTGTGGGGGGGTTAGGGTTGGGGTGTATGTTGAGTTGGTGTGTGGGGGGGTTAGGGTTGGGGTGTATGTTGAGTTGGTGTGTGGGGGGTTAGGGTTGGGGTGTATGTTGGTCTCTTCATCCATTCTACTGTTGTGACTACATTATTAGGACCCCCCCCCCCCCCTCTCCTCTCTCTCTCTGTTGTGACTACATTAGCTAACCTTACAGTATAGAGTCCTACTCCCCCCACTGGTCCTCAGCCTGCCGGCCACTGGTCCTCAGCCTGCCGGCCACTGGTCCTCAGCCTGCCAGCCACTGGTCCTCAGCCTGCCAGCCACTGGTCCTCAGCCTGCCAGCCACTGGTCCTCAGCCTGCCAGCCACTGGTCCTCAGCCTGCCAGCCACTGGTCCTCAGCCTGCCAGCCACTGGTCCTCAGCCTGCCAGCCACTGGTCCTCAGCCTGCCAGCCACTGGTCCTCAGCCTGCCAGCCACTGGTCTAGATGTTGGGAATCTGTAGTTTTTAATGAGATAGTCATGTTATAATTTTACATTTTAAGTCACAAAGCCGTGGGGCCGGACGGTATTCCAGGGCGCGCTCTCAGAGCATGCACAGAACAGCTGGTAGGTACAGTATATTCACAGTCATTTTGAACCTCTCCTTGTCGCAGTCTGTAATCCCCATATATTTGTCTCAAGCTGACCACCATTATTCCTGTTCCCAAGAACTCTAAGGCTTCATGCCACATGACTACCGCCCTGTAGCACTCACATCTGTAATCATTAAGTACTTTGAAAAGCTGGTTATGACATCACCTACTTATTTCCCTCATTAAAATGCAAATCAATTCATAACATTTTTGACATGCGTTTTTCTGGATTTTTGTTGTTGTTTTCTGTCTCTCACTGTTCAAATAAACATACCATTAAAATTATAGACTGATCATGTCTTTGTCAGTGGGCAAACGTACAAAATCAGCAGGGGATCAAATACTTTTTTCCCTCACTGTATGTACATATCTACCTCCATTACCTCTTAACCCTGTGTATCTATTAGAATTTCTATTTTTGCACCCACTCTATTCGCCTTATGTAGCCCCGCCCACTTGACCAAGTTTCATTCGAACACGATTGTGTTTATGTTTCCGTTTCACAACTTCCGTCAACGCGAATTACCTCAGAGCGGTGGCTAGCGAATTACCTCAGAGCGGTGGCTAGCGAATTACCTCAGAGCGGTGGCTAGCGAATTACCTCAGAGCGGAGGCTAGCGAATTACCTCAGAGCGGTGGCTAGCGAATTACCTCAGAGCGGTGGCTAGCGAATTACCTCAGAGCGGTGGCTAGCGAATTACCTCAGAGAGGTGGCTAGCGAATTACCTCAGAGCGGTGGCTAGCGAATTACCTCAGAGCGGCGGCTAGCTAATTACCTCAGAGCGGTGGCTAGCGAATTACCTCAGAGCGGTGGCTAGCGAATTACCTCAGAGAGGTGGCTAGCTAATTACCTCAGAGCGGTGGCTAGCGAATTACCTCAGAGCGGTGGCTAGCGAATTACCTCAGAGCGGTGGCTAGCGAATTACCTCAGAGCGGTGGCTAGCGAATTACCTCAGAGCGGTGGCTAGCGAATTACCTCAGAGCGGTGGCTAGCGAATTACCTCAGAGCGGTGGCTAGCGAATTACCTCAGAGCGGTGGCTAGCGAATTACCTCAGAGCGGTGGCTAGCGAATTACCTCAGAGCGGTGGCTAGCGAATTACCTCAGAGCGGTGGCTAGCGAATTACCTCAGAGCGGTGGCTAGCGAATTACCTCAGAGCGGCGGCTAGCTAATAATTTAAAAACGCGCATCATTAACGCATCTTACAAATAAACAAAAATAAAACATGGCTCACATTAGGGAACACATGGCTCTTCGGAGGTCGGATGGTATCGCCGTACCCCATCCATCCATGATTAATAATTGGGTGGATGACATGATAAAATGGCCTGAAACTACGTATGGGGACATGTTTTATGACTTCGTGCTCTCCTTGGGAGGGGATGGTTCCACCATGAAAAATCACAAGAGTACAGGTCTTCTTCTCCCGGAGGAGGGAAAAGGATTGGTATTTTTTGAAGGCCGATGTTCAGCCCAGCCAATCAGGCAGCTCTTACCACTCTGCTTGGGTACTTGTATCCAACAACGGATCAGTAGAGACAGCTGGATGCGCGCTTGCGTCGCTGGCCTTGGAACGTCATGCAGCATCAGTTTTGTGGAAGGTAGGCTAATAAGCAAAGTCACTTGCATTTCTATGTCTAACATTACTTAACATAAGCGATTACAGCATACAAGCAACCTACATGTGTTATGGTGACAGTTACTATAACGTTATGATAGAGTTCTCAGATTATATCTACGATCTCCGCATCACTTGGTCTTGTAATTGATGTTTATAGCCTTATTTTATTGGTTCCTTTTATCGATTAAAGTGCACAGTGCTGCCTTATCTAGACACAGAATGATAAAACAGTCAGACTTAACATTGCAGTTAGACCAAACGTTTTGTCGGATGAAAGCTGAATTGAGGATGTCATGATTTTTTTTGTGAATCAACAGAACTGCTGTATTAATGTGGGGAATCTGTAAGTATCCTGTCAAATCTCATGCTGGTGATGCAAGGTAGGTTTATGGAGTCCAGGTGAGTAGGTTATACAATTTATTTAAACATGTCAGCGTCACATGTATTTCTTTAGTGTTTGTAAAATATCCTTGTGGTTGGGGGTAATGCCTAAAGTATAGTAAGTATAAGAGGTATCATGTCAAATATTGTTGAAGTAATATGGCTACAGGTTCATCTGCCTCACCTAAAGCCCATTCTGGTGGGAAGCTGCTATAGACCACCAAGTGCTAACAGTCAGTATCTGGATAACGTGTGAAATGCTTGATAATGTATGTGATATCAACAGAGAGGTATATTTTTTGGGTGATTTAAATATTGACTGGCTTTCATCAAGCTGCCCACTCAAGAGAAAGCTTTAAACTGTAACCACTGCCTGCAACCTGGTTCAGGTTATCAGTCAACCTACCAGGGTAGTTACAAACAGCACAGGAATGAAATCATCAACATGTATTGATCATATATTTACTAATGCTGCATACATTTGCTTGAAAGCAGTATCCAAATCCATTGGATGTAATGATCACAATATAGTAGCCATATCTAGGAAAACCAAAGTTCCAAAGGCTGGGCCTAATATTGTGTATAAGAGGTCATACAATAAGTTCTGTATGACCTCGAGCCTGACGTTTGGCAACTCAAACCTTCAGTTCCCTCCACAGATTTTCTATGGGATTAAGGTCTGGAGACTGGCTAGGCCACTCCAGGACCGTAATGTGCTTCTTCTTGAGCCACTCCTTTGTTTGAAGTTGAATTCCATAAAGTAATTGTGGAAGAGGTGAAAAATTATTATTGTCGATCAACAATGACAAGCCACCGGGGTCTGACAACTTGGATGGAAAATTACTGAGGCTAATAGCGGACGATATTGCCACTCATATTTGCCATATATTCAATTTAAGCCTTCTAGAAAGTGTGTGCCCTCAGGCACTGAAATGACTGATGATCGGCTGAGAGAAATTGCGGCTTTTGACATTCAGTGTGGCTTTTGACATTATCAATCATAGTCTGCTGCTGGAAAAATGTATGTGTTATGGCTTTACACCCCCTGCTATAATGTGGATAAAGAGTTACCTGTCTAACAGAACACAGAGGGTGTTCTTTAATGGAAGCCTCTCCAACATACTCCAGGTAGAATCAGGAATTCCCCAGGGCAGCTGTCTAGGCCCCTTACTTTTTTCAATCTTTACTAACGACATGCCACTGGCTTTGAGTAAAGCCTGAGTGTCTATGTATGCGGATGACTCAACACTATACACGTCAGCTACTACAGCGACTGAAATGACTGCAACACTTAACAAAGAGCTGCATTTAGTTTCAAATGGGTGGCAAGGAATAAGTTAGTCCTAAATATTTCAAAAACTAAAAGCATTGTATTTGGGACAAATCATTCACTAAACCCTAAACCTCAACTAAATCTTGTACTGAATAATGTGGAAATTGAGCAAGTTGAGCAGACTAAACTGCTTGGAGTAACCCTGGATTGTAGACTGTCATGGTCAAAACATATTGATACAACAGTAGCTAGTATGGGGAGAAGCCTGTCCATAATAAAGCGCTGCTCTACCTTCTTAACAGCACTATCAACAAGGCAGGTCCTACAGGCCCTAGTTTTGTCGCACCTGGACCAGTGTTCAGTCGTGTGGTCAGGTGCCACAAAGAGGAACTTAGGAAAATTGTAATTGGCTCAGAACAGGGCAGCATGGCTGGTCCTTGGATGTACACAGAGAGCTAACATTAATAATATGCATGTCAATCTCTCCTGGCTCAAAGTGGAGGAGAGATTGACTTCATCACTACTTGTATTTGTGAGAGGTATTGACATGTTGAATGAACCGAGCCGTCTGTTTGAACTACTGGCACACAGCTCAGACACCCATGCATACCCCACAAGACATGCCACCAGAGGGCTCTTCACAATCCTCAAGTCCAGAACAGACTATAGGAGGCGCACAGTACTACATAGAGCCATGACTACATGGAACTCTATCCCACATCAAGTAATTCATGCCAGCAGTAAAATTTGATTAAAAAAACAGATAAAAAATCCACCTTATGGAACAGCAGGGACTGTGAAGCAACACAAAGATAGACATAGACAGACACATGATAACATACACACTATACACACACGTACACATGGATTCTGTGTTGTAGATATGTGGTAGCAGAGTAGCTGTGAAGAGACACAAACATACATTATACATTTACATTTTAGTCATTTAGCTCTTATCCAGAGCGACTTACAGGAGCAATTAGGGTTAAGTGCCTTGCTCAAGGGCACAGACAGATTTTTCACCTAGTCGGCTCGAGGATTAGAACCAGCGACCTTTCGGTTACTGGCACAACAATCTTAACCACTAAGCTACCTGCCACATGCATACAAACATACAAACACTCGATAACATACGCACTATACACGTACACATGGATTTTGTGTTATAGATACAGTGGGGCAAAAAAGTATTTAGTCAGCCACCAATTGTGCAAGTTCTCCCACTTAAAAAGATGAGAGAGGCCTGTAATTTTCATCATAGGTACACGTCCACTATGACAGACAAAATGAGAAAATCACATTGTAGGATTTTTTATGAATTTATCTGCAAATTATGGTGGAAAATAAGTATTTGGTCACCTACAAACAAGCAAGATTTCTGGCTCTCACAGACCTGTAACTTCTTCTTTAAGAGGCTCCTCTGTCCTCCACTCGTTACCTGTATTAATGGCACATGTTTGAACTTGTTATCAGTATAAAAGACACCTGTCCACAACCTCAAACAGTCACACTCCACACTCCACCATGGCCAAGACCAAAGAGCTGTCAAAGGACACCAGAAACAAAATTGTAGATCTGCACCAGGCTGGGAAGACTGAATCTGCAATAGGTAAGCAGCTTGGTTTGAAGAAATCAACTGTGGGAGCAATTATTAGGAAATGGAAGACATACAAGACCACTGATAATCTCCCTCGATCTGGGGCTCCACGCAAGATCTCACCCCGTGGGGTCAAAATGATCACAAGAACAGTGAGCAAAAATCCCAGAACCACACGGGGGGACATAGTGAATGACCTGCAGAGAGCTGGGACCAAAGTAACAAAGCCTACCATCAGTAACACACTACGCAGCCAGGGACTCAAATCCTGCAGTGCCAGACGTGTCCCCCTGCTTAAGCCAGTACATGTCCAGGCCCGTCTGAAGTTTGCTAGAGTGTATTTGGATGATCCAGAAGAGGATTGGGAGAATGTCATATGGTCAGATGAAACCAAAATAGAACTTTTTGGTAAAAACTCAACTCGTCGTGTTTGGAGGACAAAGAATGCTGAGTTGCATCCAAAGAACACCATACCTATTGTGAAGCATGGGGGTGGAAACATCATGCTTTGGGGCTGTTTTTCTGCAAAGGGACCAGGACGACTGATCCGTGTAAAGGAAAGAATGAATGGGGCCATGTATCGTGAGATTTTGAGTGAAAACCTCCTTCCATCAGCAAGGGCATTGAAGATGAAACGTGGCTGGGTCTTTCAGCATGACAATGATCCCAAACACACCGCCCGGGCAACGAAGGAGTGGCTTCGTAAGAAGCATTTCTAGGTCCTGGAGTGGCCTAGCCAGTCTCCAGATCTCAACCCCATAGAAAATCTTTGGAGGGAGTTGAAAGTCCGTGTTGCCCAGTGACAGCCCCAAAACATCACTGCTCTAGCGGAGATCTGCATGAGGAATGGGCCAAAATACCAGCAACAGTTTGTGAAAACCTTGTGAAGACTTACAGAAAACGTTTGACCTGTGTCCTTGCCAACAAAGGGTATATAACAAAGTATTGAGAAACTTTTGTTATTGACCAAATACTTATTTTCCACCATAATTTGCAAATAAATTCATTAAAAATCCTACAATGTGATTTTCTGGAATTCTTTTTCTCATTTTGTCTGTCATAGTTGATGTGTACCTATGATGAAAATTACAGGCCTCTCTCATCTTTTTAAGTGGGAGAACTTGCACAATTGGTGGCTGACTAAATACTTTTTTTCCCCACTGTACGTGCAGCTCTGTAGAAGTATGTAGTCAGATGTCTCTCCTGTTTGCAGTTACTATTAACAAATAGTTTTTCAATTAAAAAGCCTGTCTTAATGCATCAACAGTTACAGTAATGTGGAAATAGTTTTTATGGCTTTGTTTTTATTAATATTAATGAGTATGTAAAACAAATAATTAAGTTGAGTTGTTATAGAATGAATTGACATTTATTTAACGTACATTTTGACACATAACTTTAATTCATATTGGGAAATCGACCCTGTGAATGGCATTTGACTGGTCAGTTCATTCAGCATCTTCATGAATGATATCACCACGCAGGTTACACAGGGCAGCACAGATTCAAAGTATTTTGTCCATTTTAGATGTTGATTGGCACTGTCTGTGAGATGATTCTAAACCACTTGAGCCTTTGAATGACGCGTTCCACATGAACCCTCAGGTTAGCTATCCGTCTTGTACATGTGGTGTCCTCCTCTGACAGCGACTCTTTTTGTGAAGGCTGGAATTGTTAATTTGACCTTCCTCTCATGTAGCAGATCACGGATTGTGAAGCCCCGGTCAGCCATGACCTCGTCACCTGGACAGAGGTACTCCAGTAACCCAGAATCCAATGTGATATATTTGTCGCTACATCTACCTCCATTTGCTGAGGAGATGAACATCACTAGACCACAAGGTGCAATGGTCACCAGGTACTTGATAGTGTTCTGGGCGCAGTAATCGCTGAATGACTCCCCCCCCCCCCCTTGAATCCAGATTCTTGCACTTCTGTAAAGCAGTTTCTGAGCGGTCAATAGTCCAGGTTGTTCCTGGGTAGTGGTCCTCAAAACATTGTGGCATTGTAGCACGGATGGTCTCCCTTGGCAGCCATGGAATGTACTCCCTCAGATTCTCTTCCATCATGTCAATCCAATAACTAATCACTAGACTGACAAAACTCTGGGAAACACCAAACCTTTATGCTAGGTGCTGCTGCAGCAAGTTGAGCTTCAGCTTCATCAGTGTCATCAGGAGTTGGTCTGTCAGGTCTAACTGAAAGCTGCCTTTGTAGAAGGGTAGAAGACGTTCCGCCGGGGTAGAAAAGGCAGCAGGAGACAAGCCTGTACGCAGTCGACAGAGTGCTTCGTTCCTCAGGAGGGTTTTGTAGAGAGGTGCTGCTGGGCCTCACAGGTAGTGGGCTTTACACGATCACCTGAGCTGTAGTTGTGATCACTTAGAGATGGGTCTTCCCATTGGGTTTGGGCATCCTTCTCTGAAGGCATATCCATTCCTTCTATCTGTGTTGGCCAATCCCCATTTTCAATTTGGTGAACACTTGAGCCTGTTGTGTCATCTGTTAAGAAATCAGTATGGCTTGTTAAACAAGTCCACGGACAAATAACAACAAAACACCATCCTGCATGGACGCTCCTTAATTAAGTATATATAAAATGGGGATATTTTATTGAGTTGTAGAGGAAACAAATGGTGCTTAGATAAAAGAGCAAGACGGAGACCCAAAATGAGAGCAGGCGAACTGCTTCCCTGTCACTGATGACTGCCTGACCGACACCCGACGCTTCTTCACCAGTGGAGCATCGTAGCCAAGCCATTTTTCACTCTACACACACCCACTCACATACAATCCTCATATACGCTGCTGCTACTCTGTTTATCATATATCCTGATGTCTAGTCACCTGACCCCTATACATATCTACCTCCATCACTCCAGTATCCCTGCACATTGTTAATATGGGACTGGAACTGACCCTGTATATAGTCACCTGACCCCTATACATATCTACCTCCATCACTCCAGTATCCCTGCACATTGTTAATATGGTACTGGAACTGACCCTGGAACTGACCCTGTATGTGCCTTCAGAACGTGTTCATACCCTTTGACCTATTCCACATATTGTTGTGTCACTGCCTGAATTCACACCCATCTACACACAATACACAATGTTTTTAGACATTTTAGCAAATTTATTGAAAATGAAATACAGAAATATCTAATTTACTTAAGTATTCACACCCCTGAGTCAATACTTTGTAGAATCACCTTTTGGCAGAGATTACAGCTGTGAGTCTTTCTGGTTAGTCTCTAAGAGCTTTCCACACCTGGATAGTGCAACATTTGCCCATTATTCTTTTCAGAATTCTTCAAGCAGATTTAAGTGAAAACTGTAACTCGGCCACTCAGGAACATTCAGTGTCTTCTTAGTAAGCAACTCCAGTGTAGATTTGGCCTTGTGTTTTAGGTTATTGTCCTGCTGAAAGGTGAATTCATCTCCCAGTGTCTGGTGGAAAGCAGACTGAACCAGGTTTTCCTCTAGGATTCTGCCTGTGCTTAGCTCCATTCCATTTATTTATTATCCTGAAAAACTCCCCAGTCCACATTTTTTGCAGTATGACTTTAGTGCCTTGTTGCAAACAGGATGCATGTTTTGGAATATTTTTTATTCTGTGCAGGCTTCCTTCTTTCCACTCTGTTGTTTAGGTTAGTATTGTGGAGTAACTACAATGTTACTATCACAGCCATTAAACTCTGTAACTGTTTTAAAGTCACCATTGGCCTCATGGTGAAATCCCTGAGCGGTTTCCTTCCTCCCCAGCAACTGAGTTAGGAAGGACGCCTGTATCTCTGTAGTGACTGGGTGTATTGATACACCATCCAATGTGTAATTAATAACTTCACCATGCTCAAAGGAATATTCAAAGTTACTTTTTTCTTTACCCATCTACTAATAGGTGCCCTTCTTTGCGAGGCATTGGAAAAACCTCCCTGGTCTTTGTGGTTGAATCTGTGCTTGAAATGCACTGCTCAACTGAGGGACATTACAGATAATTATATGTGTAGGGTACAGAGATGAGGTAGTCATTCAAAAATCATGTTAAACACTATTATTGCACACAGAGTGAGTCCATTCAACTTATTATGTGACTTGATAAGCACATTATTACTCCTGAACTTACTTAGGCTTACCATAACAAAGGGGTTGAATACTTATTGACTCAAGACATTTCCACATTTAAATGTTAATTCATTTGTAAACATTCCACCTTGACATTACGGGGTATTGTGTGTACATTCCACCTTGACATTACGGGGTATTGTGTGTACATTCCACCTTGACATTACGGGGTATTGTGTGTACATTCCACCTTGACATTACGGGGTATTGTGTGTACATTCCACCTTGACATTACGGGGTATTGTGTGTACATTCCACCTTGACATTACGGGGTATTGTGTGTACATTCCACCTTGACATTACGGGGTATTGTGTGTGACCAGTGACCAAAAAAATCTAAATGTAAGTACTTTTAAATTCAGGCTGTAACACAACAAAATGTGGGGAAAGTCAAGGGATGTGAATACTTTCTGAAGGCACTGTAGCTTACTTATTTTCTCATGTTCTTCGTATTTTTTTTTCCTGGTGTGTTTTTGTTCTATTTGACTCTATTTTCTTACTACTGATGTTGATTACTGTTTGTTGGGAAAGAGCTTGCAATAAATGCATTTCACTCTACTTGAAACACACACAAGGTGATGACGCACAACACATTAGTGGGCTCTCCAATCTCCCTCCTACTGAGAGTGATTTGTTTCCGTAATGAAAATGTTTGATGTTGTTTTCCCAAGTTAAACCACATATCTGTTAGATCTATATTCATGCAGGAAGACATCAGGAGGCAATAGAGTAATGTAAAGCTAATGGAAGACATCACTGTTCGTCCACACACACACACAGTTGCGTCCAGTGCTGTCCTGGTTGGTCGGTCGAGGAAGTGACCATCAACATTAACCAATCATCAGCCAGACCTCATCAGACCTGTTTATGGTGTCTGTCCTGGGAGAAGACACCGCACAGGTTGTGTGTGTGTGTGATGTGTTTGATGTGTGTATGCTTCTGCGTGCTTTCGGTTGTGTGTGTGTGTGTGTGTGTGTGTGTGTGAGTCCGAGTGAGAGTGTGTGTGTGTGTGTGTGTGTGTGTGTGTGTGTGTGTGTGTGTGTGTGTGTGTGTGTGTGTGTGTGTGTGTGTGTGGAGGAACAGCGATGTCTGAGCAGGCGTTCTGCTAGAGGCGAGACGAGGCTATCGAGGCTTTTCCACACGCTCAATCAGCCCCACATCCTATATCACACAGCCTATAGGCTAGCCAACCACAGCACAGAACAGACTATTAATTAGCCTACAGCTCATATAGACATAACCAGGGAGAACAGTTTTAAGAATAATTAATGAAGCACATCCTTATAGTTTCATAACGGTCCTGGCTTCCTATCAGACTGGCACATCCTTATAGTTTCATAACGGTCCTGGCTTATTATCAGACTGGCACATCCTTATAGTTTCATAACGGTCCTGGCTTATTATCAGACTGGCACATCCTTATAGTTTCATAACGGTCCTGGCTTATTATCAGACTGGCACATCCTTATAGTTTCATAACGGTCCTGGCTTATTATCAGACTGGCACATCCTTATAGTTTCATAACGGTCCTGGCTTATTATCAGACTGGCACATCCTTATAGTTTCATAACGGTCCTGGCTTATTATCAGACTGGCACATCCTTATAGTTTCATAACGGTCCTGGCTTATTATCAGACTGGCACATCCTTATAGTTTCATAACGGTCCTGGCTTATTATCAGACTGGCACATCCTTATAGTTTCATAACGGTCCTGGCTTACTATCAGACTGGCACATCCTTATAGTTTCATAACGGTCCTGGCTTATTATCAGACTGGCACATCCTTATAGTTTCATAACGGTCCTGGCTTATTATCAGACTGGCACATCCTTATAGTTTCATAACGGTCCTGGCTTATTATCAGACTGGCACATCCTTATAGTTTCATAACGGTCCTGGCTTATTATCAGACTGGCACATCCTTATAGTTTCATAACGGTCCTGGCTTACTATCAGACTTTGTGCATCTGTTGAAAAATAAGAAATATAAGACAAAATATCTAATGTTTGTCCGCTTGCCCGGGGAAGTAAAACACATTGTCATACAAGCAGATTATAGATTTAAGTTGTCAGAATAGACAAGTAAAAAAAAAAATCACGCAAAAATCACTATTATCAAACTATAAGGCTACTCTGATCAGAGTGTGCTGTCCTCCCTCTCTGCAGTATAGTCTCTGATCAGAGTGTGCTGTCCTCCCTCTCTGCAGTATAGTCTCTGATCAGAGTGTGCTGTCCTCCCTCTCTGCAGTATAGTCTCTGATCAGAGTGGGCTGTCCTCCCTCTCTGCAGTATAGTCTCTGATCAGAGTGGGCTGTCCTCCCTCTCTGCAGTATAGTCTCTGATCAGAGTGGGCTGTCCTCCCTCTCTGCAGTATAGTCTCTGATCAGAGTGGGCTGTCCTCCCTCTCTGCAGTATAGTCTCTGATCAGAGTGTGCTGTCCTCCCTCTCTGCAGTATAGTCTCTGATCAGAGTGTGCTGTCCTCCCTCTCTGCAGTATAGTCTCTGATCAGAGTGGGCTGTCCTCCCTCTCTGCAGTATAGTCTCTGATCAGAGTGGGCTGTCCTCCCTCTCTGCAGTATAGTCTCTGATCAGAGTGGGCTGTCCTCCCTCTCTGCAGTATAGTCTCTGATCAGAGTGGGCTGTCCTCCCTCTCTGCAGTATAGTCTCTGATCAGAGTGGGCTGTCCTCCCTCTCTGCAGTATAGTCTCTGATCAGAGTGGGCTGTCCTCCCTCTCTGCAGTATAGTCTCTGATCAGAGTGTGCTGTCCTCCCTCTCTGCAGTATAGTCTCTGATCAGAGTGTGCTGTCCTCCCTCTCTGCATTATAGTCTCTGATCAGAGTGGGCTGTCCTCCCTCTCTGCAGTATAGTCTCTGATCAGAGTGTGCTGTCCTCCCTCTCTGCAGTATAGTCTCTGATCAGAGTGGGCTGTCCTCCCTCTCTGCAGTATAGTCTCTGATCAGAGTGGGCTGTCCTCCCTCTCTGCAGTATAGTCTCTGATCAGAGTGTGCTGTCCTCCCTCTCTGCAGTATAGTCTCTGATCAGAGTGTGCTGTCCTCCTCTCTGCAGTATAGTCTCTGATCAGAGTGGGCTGTCCTCCCTCTCTGCAGTATAGTCTCTGATCAGAGTGTGCTGTCCTCCCTCTCTGCAGTATAGTCTCTGATCAGAGTGGGCTGTCCTCCCTCTCTGCAGTATAGTCTCTGATCAGAGTGTGCTGTCCTCCTCTCTGCAGTATAGTCTCTGATCAGAGTGTGCTGTCCTCCCTCTCTGCAGTATAGTCTCTGATCAGAGTGTGCTGTCCTCCCTCTCTGCAGTATAGTCTCTGATCAGAGTGGGCTGTCCTCCCTCTCTGCAGTATAGTCTCTGATCAGAGTGGGCTGTCCTCCCTCTCTGCAGTATAGTCTCTGATCAGAGTGTGCTGTCCTCCCTCTCTGCAGTATAGTCTCTGATCAGAGTGGGCCGTCCTCCCTCTCTGCAGTATAGTCTCTGATCAGAGTGTGCTGTCCTCCCTCTCTGCAGTATAGTCTCTGATCAGAGTGTGCTGTCCTCCCTCTCTGCAGTATAGTCTCTGATCAGAGTGTGCTGTCCTCCCTCTCTGCAGTATAGTCTCTGATCAGAGTGTGCTGTCCTCCCTCTCTGCAGTATAGTCTCTGATCAGAGTGTGCTGTCCTCCCTCTCTGCAGTATAGTCTCTGATCAGAGTGTGCTGTCCTCCCTCTCTGCAGTATAGTCTCTGATCAGAGTGTGCTGTCCTCCCTCTCTGCAGTATAGTCTCTGATCAGAGTGGGCTGTCCTCCCTCTCTGCAGTATAGTCTCTGATCAGAGTGTGCTGTCCTCCCTCTCTGCAGTATAGTCTCTGATCAGAGTGTGCTGTCCTCCCTCTCTGCAGTATAGTCTCTGATCAGAGTGTGCTGTCCTCCCTCTCTGCAGTATAGTCTCTGATCAGAGTGTGCTGTCCTCCCTCTCTGCAGTATAGTCTCTGATCAGAGTGGGCTGTCCTCCTCTCTGCAGTATAGTCTCTGATCAGAGTGTGCTGTCCTCCCTCTCTGCAGTATAGTCTCTGATCAGAGTGTGCTGTCCTCCCTCTCTGCAGTATAGTCTCTGATCAGAGTGGGCTGTCCTCCCTCTCTGCAGTATAGTCTCTGATCAGAGTGGGCTGTCCTCCCTCTCTGCAGTATAGTCTCTGATCAGAGTGTGCTGTCCTCCCTCTCTGCAGTATAGTCTCTGATCAGAGTGTGCTGTCCTCCCTCTCTGCAGTATAGTCTCTGATCAGAGTGGGCTGTCCTCCCTCTCTGCAGTATAGTCTCTGATCAGAGTGTGCTGTCCTCCCTCTCTGCAGTATAGTCTCTGATCAGAGTGGGCTGTCCTCCCTCTCTGCAGTATAGTCTCTGATCAGAGTGGGCTGTCCTCCCTCTCTGCAGTATAGTCTCTGATCAGAGTGGGCTGTCCTCCCTCTCTGCAGTATAGTCTCTGATCAGAGTGGGCTGTCCTCCCTCTCTGCAGTATAGTCTCTGATCAGAGTGGGCTGTCCTCCCTCTCTGCAGTATAGTCTCTGATCAGAGTGGGCTGTCCTCCCTCTCTGCAGTATAGTCTCTGATCAGAGTGTGCTGTCCTCCCTCTCTGCAGTATAGTCTCTGATCAGAGTGGGCTGTCCTCCCTCTCTGCAGTATAGTCTCTGATCAGAGTGGGCTGTCCTCCCTCTCTGCAGTATAGTCTCTGATCAGAGTGGGCTGTCCTCCCTCTCTGCAGTATAGTCTCTGATCAGAGTGGGCTGTCCTCCCTCTCTGCAGTATAGTCTCTGATCAGAGTGGGCTGTCCTCCCTCTCTGCAGTATAGTCTCTGATCAGAGTGGGCTGTCCTCCCTCTCTGCAGTATAGTCTCTGATCAGAGTGGGCTGTCCTCCCTCTCTGCAGTATAGTCTCTGATCAGAGTGGGCTGTCCTCCCTCTCTGCAGTATAGTCTCTGATCAGAGTGTGCTGTCCTCCCTCTCTGCAGTATAGTCTCTGATCAGAGTGGGCTGTCCTCCCTCTCTGCAGTATAGTCTCTGATCAGAGTGGGCTGTCCTCCCTCTCTGCAGTATAGTCTCTGATCAGAGTGGGCTGTCCTCCCTCTCTGCAGTATAGTCTCTGATCAGAGTGGGCTGTCCTCCCTCTCTGCAGTATAGTCTCTGATCAGAGTGGGCTGTCCTCCCTCTCTGCAGTATAGTCTCTGATCAGAGTGGGCTGTCCTCCCTCTCTGCAGTATAGTCTCTGATCAGAGTGGGCTGTCCTCCTCTCTGCAGTATAGTCTCTGATCAGAGTGGGCTGTCCTCCCTCTCTGCAGTATAGTCTCTGATCAGAGTGGGCTGTCCTCCCTCTCTGCAGTATAGTCTCTGATCAGAGTGGGCTGTCCTCCCTCTCTGCAGTATAGTCTCTGATCAGAGTGTGCTGTCCTCCCTCTCTGCAGTATAGTCTCTGATCAGAGTGGGCTGTCCTCCCTCTCTGCAGTATAGTCTCTGATCAGAGTGTGCTGTCCTCCCTCTCTGCAGTATAGTCTCTGATCAGAGTGTGCTGTCCTCCCTCTCTGCAGTATAGTCTCTGATCAGAGTGTGCTGTCCTCCCTCTCTGCAGTATAGTCTCTGATCAGAGTGGGCTGTCCTCCCTCTCTGCAGTATAGTCTCTGATCAGAGTGTGCTGTCCTCCCTCTCTGCAGTATAGTCTCTGATCAGAGTGGGCTGTCCTCCCTCTCTGCAGTATAGTCTCTGATCAGAGTGGGCTGTCCTCCCTCTCTGCAGTATAGTCTCTGATCAGAGTGGGCTGTCCTCCCTCTCTGCAGTATAGTCTCTGATCAGAGTGGGCTGTCCTCCCTCTCTGCAGTATAGTCTCTGATCAGAGTGGGCTGTCCTCCCTCTCTGCAGTATAGTCTCTGATCAGAGTGGGCTGTCCTCCCTCTCTGCAGTATAGTCTCTGATCAGAGTGGGCTGTCCTCCCTCTCTGCAGTATAGTCTCTGATCAGAGTGGGCTGTCCTCCCTCTCTGCAGTATAGTCTCTGATCAGAGTGGGCTGTCCTCCCTCTCTGCAGTATAGTCTCTGATCAGAGTGGGCTGTCCTCCTCTCTGCAGTATAGTCTCTGATCAGAGTGGGCTGTCCTCCCTCTCTGCAGTATAGTCTCTGATCAGAGTGTGCTGTCCTCCCTCTCTGCAGTATAGTCTCTGATCAGAGTGTGCTGTCCTCCCTCTCTGCAGTATAGTCTCTGATCAGAGTGTGCTGTCCTCCCTCTCTGCAGTATAGTCTCTGATCAGAGTGTGCTGTCCTCCCTCTCTGCAGTATAGTCTCTGATCAGAGTGGGCTGTCCTCCCTCTCTGCAGTATAGTCTCTGATCAGAGTGGGCTGTCCTCCCTCTCTGCAGTATAGTCTCTGATCAGAGTGGGCTGTCCTCCCTCTCTGCAGTATAGTCTCTGATCAGAGTGGGCTGTCCTCCCTCTCTGCAGTATAGTCTCTGATCAGAGTGTGCTGTCCTCCCTCTCTGCAGTATAGTCTCTGATCAGAGTGGGCTGTCCTCCCTCTCTGCAGTATAGTCTCTGATCAGAGTGGGCTGTCCTCCCTCTCTGCAGTATAGTCTCTGATCAGAGTGTGCTGTCCTCCCTCTCTGCAGTATAGTCTCTGATCAGAGTGGGCTGTCCTCCCTCTCTGCAGTATAGTCTCTGATCAGAGTGGGCTGTCCTCCCTCTCTGCAGTATAGTCTCTGATCAGAGTGGGCTGTCCTCCCTCTCTGCAGTATAGTCTCTGATCAGAGTGTGCTGTCCTCCCTCTCTGCAGTATAGTCTCTGATCAGAGTGTGCTGTCCTCCCTCTCTGCAGTATAGTCTCTGATCAGAGTGTGCTGTCCTCCCTCTCTGCAGTATAGTCTCTGATCAGAGTGGGCTGTCCTCCCTCTCTGCAGTATAGTCTCTGATCAGAGTGGGCTGTCCTCCCCTCTCTGCAGTATAGTCTCTGATCAGAGTGTGCTGTCCTCCCTCTCTGCAGTATAGTCTCTGATCAGAGTGGGCTGTCCTCCCTCTCTGCAGTATAGTCTCTGATCAGAGTGGGCTGTCCTCCCTCTCTGCAGTATAGTCTCTGATCAGAGTGGGCTGTCCTCCCTCTCTGCAGTATAGTCTCTGATCAGAGTGGGCTGTCCTCCCTCTCTGCAGTATAGTCTCTGATCAGAGTGGGCTGTCCTCCCTCTCTGCAGTATAGTCTCTGATCAGAGTGTGCTGTCCTCCCTCTCTGCAGTATAGTCTCTGATCAGAGTGGGCTGTCCTCCCTCTCTGCAGTATAGTCTCTGATCAGAGTGGGCTGTCCTCCCTCTCTGCAGTATAGTCTCTGATCAGAGTGGGCTGTCCTCCCTCTCTGCAGTATAGTCTCTGATCAGAGTGTGCTGTCCTCCCTCTCTGCAGTATAGTCTCTGATCAGAGTGGGCTGTCCTCCCTCTCTGCAGTATAGTCTCTGATCAGAGTGGGCTGTCCTCCCTCTCTGCAGTATAGTCTCTGATCAGAGTGTGCTGTCCTCCCTCTCTGCAGTATAGTCTCTGATCAGAGTGGGCTGTCCTCCCTCTCTGCAGTATAGTCTCTGATCAGAGTGGGCTGTCCTCCCTCTCTGCAGTATAGTCTCTGATCAGAGTGGGCTGTCCTCCCTCTCTGCAGTATAGTCTCTGATCAGAGTGGGCTGTCCTCCCTCTCTGCAGTATAGTCTCTGATCAGAGTGGGCTGTCCTCCCTCTCTGCAGTATAGTCTCTGATCAGAGTGGGCTGTCCTCCCTCTCTGCAGTATAGTCTCTGATCAGAGTGGGCTGTCCTCCCTCTCTGCAGTATAGTCTCTGATCAGAGTGGGCTGTCCTCCCTCTCTGCAGTATAGTCTCTGATCAGAGTGTGCTGTCCTCCCTCTCTGCAGTATAGTCTCTGATCAGAGTGGGCTGTCCTCCCTCTCTGCAGTATAGTCTCTGATCAGAGTGGGCTGTCCTCCCTCTCTGCAGTATAGTCTCTGATCAGAGTGGGCTGTCCTCCCTCTCTGCAGTATAGTCTCTGATCAGAGTGTGCTGTCCTCCCTCTCTGCAGTATAGTCTCTGATCAGAGTGGGCTGTCCTCCCTCTCTGCAGTATAGTCTCTGATCAGAGTGTGCTGTCCTCCCTCTCTGCAGTATAGTCTCTGATCAGAGTGGGCTGTCCTCCCTCTCTGCAGTATAGTCTCTGATCAGAGTGGGCTGTCCTCCCTCTCTGCAGTATAGTCTCTGATCAGAGTGGGCTGTCCTCCCTCTCTGCAGTATAGTCTCTGATCAGAGTGGGCTGTCCTCCCTCTCTGCAGTATAGTCTCTGATCAGAGTGGGCTGTCCTCCCTCTCTGCAGTATAGTCTCTGATCAGAGTGGGCTGTCCTCCCTCTCTGCAGTATAGTCTCTGATCAGAGTGTGCTGTCCTCCCTCTCTGCAGTATAGTCTCTGATCAGAGTGTGCTGTCCTCCCTCTCTGCAGTATAGTCTCTGATCAGAGTGGGCTGTCCTCCCTCTCTGCAGTATAGTCTCTGATCAGAGTGTGCTGTCCTCCCTCTCTGCAGTATAGTCTCTGATCAGAGTGGGCTGTCCTCCCTCTCTGCAGTATAGTCTCTGATCAGAGTGTGCTGTCCTCCCTCTCTGCAGTATAGTCTCTGATCAGAGTGGGCTGTCCTCCCTCTCTGCAGTATAGTCTCTGATCAGAGTGGGCTGTCCTCCCTCTCTGCAGTATAGTCTCTGATCAGAGTGTGCTGTCCTCCCTCTCTGCAGTATAGTCTCTGATCAGAGTGTGCTGTCCTCCCTCTCTGCAGTATAGTCTCTGATCAGAGTGTGCTGTCCTCCCTCTCTGCAGTATAGTCTCTGATCAGAGTGTGCTGTCCTCCCTCTCTGCAGTATAGTCTCTGATCAGAGTGATGCTGTCCTCCCTCTCTGCAGTATAGTCTCTGATCAGAGTGTGCTGTCCTCCCTCTCTGCAGTATAGTCTCTGATCAGAGTGGGCTGTCCTCCCTCTCTGCAGTATAGTCTCTGATCAGAGTGGGCTGTCCTCCCTCTCTGCAGTATAGTCTCTGATCAGAGTGGGCTGTCCTCCCTCTCTGCAGTATAGTCTCTGATCAGAGTGGGCTGTCCTCCCTCTCTGCAGTATAGTCTCTGATCAGAGTGGGCTGTCCTCCCTCTCTGCAGTATAGTCTCTGATCAGAGTGGGCTGTCCTCCCTCTCTGCAGTATAGTCTCTGATCAGAGTGGGCTGTCCTCCCTCTCTGCAGTATAGTCTCTGATCAGAGTGTGCTGTCCTCCCTCTCTGCAGTATAGTCTCTGATCAGAGTGTGCTGTCCTCCCTCTCTAGCTTCTCATATGGTGTTGAGTAAAGCTTAACCATGTATTAGATCGTAGGTAGGTAGTTAGCTGTAGTTAGGTATTGTATTTATTATAGGTTAGTATTGTTGTTATTGTAGGTTTCCGTAAGGTAATTGTAGGTTAGTTCGAAGCACGAGGCTAGCTAGCTAGCGGGTAGCTACTGGTATCGATTAGCAACGCTGGAGAGCTGTTTCCAATGTTAATGTAGTCCTAGCCAACGTTTAATTTTTGCTGCGTTATGCGTTATGAAAGGAACTAGACACGGACTTGAATTATCTGTTTAGTGTGCTAACACACTCTTGGCAGTTTGTTGTAACCAAGTATTGATGCTAAATTGTGTGTTAATGGATGCTAGCTTGCAAGTTAGCTACGGCGTCATAGCTAGGCATCGTGGGTTGTTGTGGGTAGTTACTGTGTCTTGGCAGTGCCGGCTGTAGCACGAAGGCGAGCTACCTAGCCGTTTTTCGAACAGAGTCAGAGTCAACACAATAGCCATTGTGTGCCGGGTGTAGCACGAAGCTAGCTAGCTAGCCGTTCTTCAAACAAAGTCAACACAGTGGCCATTGCTAGCTACCCAACACGACCAGCTAACTGTATCGGTAGTAGCTAAATACAATATACTTGTCCTAGCTAGCCAACGTCTAATCATTGCTGCGTCATGAAAGGAACTTGACACAGACACGAATGATATGTTTAGTGTGTTATCACACTATTGGTGGTTTGTTGTGACCAAGTGTTGGTGCTATACGGTGTGTTATTGTTATTGGATGCTAGCTTGCTAGTTAGCTATGGTGTCATAGTTGAATAAAGTGGGTTGAGTCTATTCCTTTAAACATTGAACCGCTGTGGTTCACAACAATTCTGATTTCTAAAGGTGGAAGTTGGGAGAGTTTTTGTTCGGGTGGTTCAGTGAAACAATTTTAGTTTCTGAGGTAGAAGTTTTTGGTGAGGGAGGCCCTGCTCTCTCTGCTCCCAGATGCTTAGCTCATTTCATTCCGATCTCCTCTGCATTTTTGTAGCCATTTGCTACAGCCTGTCAACTATGCCTCTGCCTATCCCTGTTCTCTCCTCTCTGCACAGGCTACACAAACGCACCACACCGCGTGGCTGCTGCCTCTCTAACCTGGTGGTCCCTGCACGCACCACCCACGTGGAGTTCCAGGTCGCAGGCAGCCTCTGGAACTGCCGTTCTGCTGCCAACAAAGCTGACTTCATCCCAGCCTATGCCAACCTCCAGTCCCTCGACTTCCTGGCGCTGACGGAAACATGGATCACCACTGAAAACACTGCTACTCCTACTGCTCTCTCCTCGTCTGACCATGTGTTCTCGCATACCCCGAGAGCATCTGGTCAGAGGGGTGGTGGTACAGGAATCCTCATCTCTCCCAAGTGGACATTCTCAATTTTTTCCCCTAACCCATCTGTCTATCTCCTCATTTGAATTCCATGCTGTCACAGTCACTAGCCCATTTAAGCTTAATATCCTTGTCATCTATCGCCCTCCAGGTTCCCTTGGAGAGTTCATCAATGAGCTTGACGCCTTGATAAGTTCCTTCCCTGAGGATGGCTCACCCCTCACAGTTTTGGGTGATTTCAACCTCCCTATGTCCACATTTGACTCATTTCTCTCTGCCTCCTTCTTTCCACTCCTCTCCTCTTTTGACCTCACCCTCTCACCGTCCCCCTACTCACAAGGCAGGCAATACGCTTGACCTCATCTTCACTAGATGCTGCTCCTCTACTAATCTCACTGCAACTCCCCTCCATGTCTCCGACCACTACTTTGTTTCCTTTTCTCTCTCGCTCTCCTCCCACACTACTCACTCTGCCCCTACACAGATGGTAATGCGCCGCCGCAACCTTCGCTCTCTCTCTCCCACTACTCTCTCCTCTTCCATCCTATCATCTCTTCCCTCTGCTCAATCCTTCTCCCTCCAATCTCCTGATTCTGCCTCCTCAACCCTCCTCTCCTCCCTTTCTGCATCCTTTGACTCTCTGTGTCCCCCTATCCTCCCGGCCGGCTCGGTCCTCCCCTCCAGCTCCGTGGCTTGATGACTCATTGCGAGCTCACAGAACAGAGCTCCGGGCAGCGGAGCGGAAATGGAAGAAAACTAGACTCCCTGTGGACCTGGCATCTTTTCACTCCCTCCTCTCTACATTTTCTTCATCTGTTTCTGCTGCTAAGGCCACCTTCTACCACTCTAAATTCCAAGCATCTGCCTCTAACCCTAGGAAGCTCTTTGCCACATTTTCCTCCCTCCTGAATCCTCCTCCCTCCCCCCCCCCTCCTCTCTCTCTGTGGATGACTTCGTCAACCACTTTGAAAAGAAGGTTGACGACATCCGATCCTCGTTTGTTAAGTCTAATGACACTGCTGGTCCTGCTCACACTGCCCTACCCTATGCTTTGACTTCTTTCTCCCTCTCTCTCCAGATAAAATCCTGCGACTTGTGACTGCAGGCCGCCCAACAACCTGCCCGCTTGACCCCATCCCCTCCTCCCTTCTCCAGACCATCTCCGGTGACCTTCTCCCCTACCTCACCTCGCTGATCAACTCATCCTTGACCGCTGGCCATGTCCCTTCCGTCTTCAAGAGAGCGAGAGTTGCTCCCCTTCTCAAAAAACCAACACTCGACCCCACTGATGTCAACAACTACAGACCAGTATCCCTTCTTTCTTTTCTTTCCAAAACTATTGAGCGTGCCGTCTTTAGCCAACTCTCTTGCTATCTCTCTCAGAATGACCTTCTTGATCCAAACCAATCAGGTTTCAGGACTGGTCATTCAACTGAGATTGCTCTTCTCTGTGTCACGGAGACTCTCCGCACTGCTAAAGCTAACTCTCTCTCCTCTGCTCTTGTCCTTCTAGACCTGTCTGCTGCCTTTGATACTGTGAACCATCAGATCCTCCTCTCCACCCTCTCCGAGCTGGGCATCTCCGGCGCGGCTCACTCCTGGATTGCGTCCTACCTGACCGGTCGCTCCTACCAAGTGGCGTGGCGAGAAGCTGTCTCCGCACCACGTGCTCTCACCACTGGTGTCCCCCAGGGCTCAGTTCTAGGCCCTCTCCTTTTCTCCCTATACACCAAGTCACTTGGCTCTGTCATATCCTCACATGGCCTTTCATTATCATTGCTACGCTGACGATACACAACTAATCTTCTCCTTTCCCCCCTTCTGATAACCAGGTGGCGAATCGCATCTCTGCATGTCTGGCAGACATATCAGTATGGATGACGGATCACCACCTCAAGCTGAACCCTGGCAAGACGGAGCTGCTCTTCCTCCCGGGGAAGGACTGCCCGTTCCATGATCTCGCCATCACGGTTGACAACTCCGCTGTGTCCTCCTCCCAGAGTGCGAAGAGCCTAGGGCGTGACCCTGGACAACACCCTGTCGTTCTCCGCCAACATCAAGGCGGTGACCCGCTCCTGCAGGTTCATGCTCTACAACATTCGGAGAGTACGACTCTGCCTTACACAGTAAGCGGCACAGGTCCTAATCCAGGCACTTGTCATCTCCCGTCTGGACTACTGCAACTCGCTGTTGGCTGGCCTCCCCTGCCTGTGCCATTAAACCCCTACAACTCATCCAGAATGCCGCAGCCCGTCTGGTGTTCAACCTTCCCAAGTTCTCTCCACGTCACCCCCCTCCTCCGCACACTCCACTGGCTTCCAGTTGAAGCTCGCATCCGCTACAAGACCATGGTGCTTGCCTATGGAGCAGTGAGGGGAACGGCACCTCTGTACCTTCAGGCTCTGATCAGTCCCTACACCCAAATGAGGGCATTGCGTTCATCCACCTCTGGCCTGCTGGCTCCTTCCTCTGCGGAAGCATAGCTCCCGCTCAGCCCAGTCAAAACTGTTCGCTGCTCTGGCACCCCAATGGTGGAACAAGCTCCCTCACGACGCCAGGACAGCGGAGTCACTCACCACCTTCCGGAGACATTTGAAACCCCACCTCTTTAAGGAATACCTGGGATAGGATAAAGTAATCCTTCTAACCCCCCAAATTGTAAAGTGGTTATCCCACTGGCTATAGGGTGAACGCACCAATTTGTGAGTCGCTCTGGCTAAGAGCGTCTGCTAAATGACGTTAATGTGCCCTTGAGCAAGGCACTTAACCCTAATTGCTCCTGTAAGTCGCTCTGGATAAGAGCGTCTGCTAAATGACTAAAATGTAAATGTAAAATGCAGTATAGTCTCTGATCAGAGTGTGCTGTCCTCCCTCTCTGCAGTATAGTCTCTGATCAGAGTGTGCTGTCCTCCCTCTCTGCAGTATAGTCTCTGATCAGAGTGGGCTGTCCTCCCTCTCTGCAGTATAGTCTCTGATCAGAGTGTGCTGTCCTCCCTCTCTGCAGTATAGTCTCTGATCAGAGTGTGCTGTCCTCCCTCTCTGCAGTATAGTCTCTGATCAGAGTGTGCTGTCCTCCCTCTCTGCAGTATAGTCTCTGATCAGAGTGTGCTGTCCTCCCTCTCTGCAGTATAGTCTCTGATCAGAGTGTGCTGTCCTCCCTCTCTGCAGTATAGTCTCTGATCAGAGTGTGCTGTCCTCCCTCTCTGCAGTATAGTCTCTGATCAGAGTGTGCTGTCCTCCCTCTCTGCAGTATAGTCTCTGATCAGAGTGGGCTGTCCTCCCTCTCTGCAGTATAGTCTCTGATCAGAGTGGGCTGTCCTCCCTCTCTGCAGTATAGTCTCTGATCAGAGTGGGCTGTCCTCCCTCTCTGCAGTATAGTCTCTGATCAGAGTGGGCTGTCCTCCCCTCTCTGCAGTATAGTCTCTGATCAGAGTGGGCTGTCCTCCCTCTCTGCAGTATAGTCTCTGATCAGAGTGTGCTGTCCTCCCTCTCTGCAGTATAGTCTCTGATCAGAGTGTGCTGTCCTCCCTCTCTGCAGTATAGTCTCTGATCAGAGTGTGCTGTCCTCCCTCTCTGCAGTATAGTCTCTGATCAGAGTGTGCTGTCCTCCCTCTCTGCAGTATAGTCTCTGATCAGAGTGTGCTGTCCTCCCTCTCTGCAGTATAGTCTCTGATCAGAGTGTGCTGTCCTCCCTCTCTGCAGTATAGTCTCTGATCAGAGTGTGCTGTCCTCCCTCTCTGCAGTATAGTCTCTGATCAGAGTGTGCTGTCCTCCTCTCTGCAGTATAGTCTCTGATCAGAGTGTGCTGTCCTCCCTCTCTGCAGTATAGTCTCTGATCAGAGTGTGCTGTCCTCCCTCTCTGCAGTATAGTCTCTGATCAGAGTGTGCTGTCCTCCCTCTCTGCAGTATAGTCTCTGATCAGAGTGTGCTGTCCTCCTCTCTGCAGTATAGTCTCTGATCAGAGTGGGCTGTCCTCCCTCTCTGCAGTATAGTCTCTGATCAGAGTGGGCTGTCCTCCCCTCTCTGCAGTATAGTCTCTGATCAGAGTGTGCTGTCCTCCCTCTCTGCAGTATAGTCTCTGATCAGAGTGTGCTGTCCTCCCTCTCTGCAGTATAGTCTCTGATCAGAGTGGGCTGTCCTCCCTCTCTGCAGTATAGTCTCTGATCAGAGTGTGCTGTCCTCCCTCTCTGCAGTATAGTCTCTGATCAGAGTGGGCTGTCCTCCCTCTCTGCAGTATAGTCTCTGATCAGAGTGGGCTGTCCTCCCTCTCTGCAGTATAGTCTCTGATCAGAGTGGGCTGTCCTCCCTCTCTGCAGTATAGTCTCTGATCAGAGTGGGCCGTCCTCCCTCTCTGCAGTATAGTTCTCTGATCAGAGTGGGCCGTCCTCCCTCTCTGCAGTATAGTCTCTGATCAGAGTGGGCCGTCCTCCCCTCTCTGCAGTATAGTCTCTGATCAGAGTGTGCCGTCCTCCCCCTCTCTGCAGTATAGTCTCTGATCAGAGTGTGCTGTCCTCCCTCTCTGCAGTATAGTCTCTGATCAGAGTGTGCCGTCCTCCCTCTCTGCAGTATAGTCTCTGATCAGAGTGTGCCGTCCTCCCTCTCTGCAGTATAGTCTCTGATCAGAGTGTGCCGTCCTCCCTCTCTGCAGTATAGTCTCTGATCAGAGTGTGCCGTCCTCCCTCTCTGCAGTATAGTCTCTGATCAGAGTGTGCCGTCCTCCCTCTCTGCAGTATAGTCTCTGATCAGAGTGTGCCGTCCTCCCTCTCTGCATTATAGTCTCTGATCAGAGTGGGCCGTCCTCCCTCTCTGCAGTATAGTCTCTGATCAGAGTGGGCCGTCCTCCCTCTCTGCAGTATAGTCTCTGATCAGAGTGGGCCGTCCTCCCTCTCTGCAGTATAGTCTCTGATCAGAGTGGGCCGTCCTCCCTCTCTGCAGTATAGTCTCTGATCAGAGTGGGCCGTCCTCCCTCTCTGCAGTATAGTCTCTGATCAGAGTGTGCCGTCCTCCCTCTCTGCAGTATAGTCTCTTATCAGAGTGGGCCGTCCTCCCTCTCTGCAGTATAGTCTCTGATCAGAGTGTGCTGTCCTCCCTCTCTGCAGTATAGTCTCTGATCAGAGTGGGCTGTCCCCTCCCTCTCTGCAGTATAGTCTCTGATCAGAGTGTGCTGTCCTCCCCTCTCTGCAGTATAGTCTCTGATCAGAGTGTGCTGTCCTCCCTCTCTGCAGTATAGTCTCTGATCAGAGTGTGCTGTCCTCCCTCTCTGCAGTATAGTCTCTGATCAGAGTGTGCTGTCCTCCCTCTCTGCAGTATAGTCTCTGATCAGAGTGGGCTGTCCTCCCTCTCTGCAGTATAGTCTCTGATCAGGAGTGTGCTGTCCTCCCTCTCTGCAGTATAGTCTCTGATCAGAGTGGGCTGTCCTCCCCTCTCTGCAGTATAGTCTCTGATCAGAGTGTGCTGTCCTCCCTCTCTGCAGTATAGTTCTGATCAGAGTGGGCTGTCCTCCCTCTCTGCAGTATAGTCTCTGATCAGAGTGTGCTGTCCTCCCTCTCTGCAGTATAGTCTCTGATCAGAGTGTGCTGTCCTCCCTCTCTGCAGTATAGTCTCTGATCAGAGTGTGCTGTCCTCCCTCTCTGCAGTATAGTCTCTGATCAGAGTGGGCTGTCCTCCCTCTCTGCAGTATAGTCTCTGATCAGAGTGTGCTGTCCTCCCTCTCTGCAGTATAGTCTCTGATCAGAGTGTGCTGTCCTCCCTCTCTGCAGTATAGTCTCTGATCAGAGTGGGCTGTCCTCCCTCTCTGCAGTATAGTCTCTGATCAGAGTGGGCTGTCCTCCCTCTCTGCAGTATAGTCTCTGATCAGAGTGTGCTGTCCTCCCTCTCTGCAGTATAGTCTCTGATCAGAGTGTGCTGTCCTCCCTCTCTGCAGTATAGTCTCTGATCAGAGTGTGCTGTCCTCCCTCTCTGCAGTATAGTCTCTGATCAGAGTGTGCTGTCCTCCCTCTCTGCAGTATAGTCTCTGATCAGAGTGTGCTGTCCTCCCTCTCTGCAGTATAGTCTCTGATCAGAGTGGGCTGTCCTCCCTCTCTGCAGTATAGTCTCTGATCAGAGTGTGCTGTCCTCCCTCTCTGCAGTATAGTCTCTGATCAGAGTGTGCTGTCCTCCCTCTCTGCAGTATAGTCTCTGATCAGAGTGTGCTGTCCTCCCTCTCTGCAGTATAGTCTCTGATCAGAGTGTGCTGTCCTCCCTCTCTGCAGTATAGTCTCTGATCAGAGTGTGCTGTCCTCCCTCTCTGCAGTATAGTCTCTGATCAGAGTGGGCTGTCCTCCCTCTCTGCAGTATAGTCTCTGATCAGAGTGGGCTGTCATCCCTCTCTGCAGTATAGTCTCTGATCAGAGTGGGCTGTCCTCCCTCTCTGCAGTATAGTCTCTGATCAGAGTGTGCTGTCCTCCCTCTCTGCAGTATAGTCTCTGATCAGAGTGTGCTGTCCTCCCTCTCTGCAGTATAGTCTCTGATCAGAGTGTGCTGTCCTCCCTCTCTGCAGTATAGTCTCTGATCAGAGTGTGCTGTCCTCCTCTCTGCAGGTATAGTCTCTGATCAGAGTGTGCTGTCCTCCCTCTCTGCAGTATAGTCTCTGATCAGAGTGTGCTGTCCTCCCTCTCTGCAGTATAGTCTCTGATCAGAGTGTGCTGTCCTCCCTCTCTGCAGTATAGTTACTGTAGGCCTGCATTGACAGGCACCAGCGGTCTTTTCAACCAATCAGTCTCAACATGCATGTTTAGATCAAAGCGAGCCACGTGGGAACATTTGTTGATATTCATCGCTAGCTGGTGAGTTACTTGGCCAGTTATAGCTCATTTTTGGTCAGCAAAGGAAATCCTGGAAAAGTCATGATGTGTGCATCACCTGCGTGTGTGTCAGGTCAGAGGGTCAGAGGAGAGTGACTGCAGCATCAGATAGAATAATGATATGCAACAGACCAGCTAAATAGACAATTAAAAATATAGTGTGTAGTTTGGCAAGTTCTCGCTAGTTGGAGTAAATGTACCAATTAAGCCCACCAAAATCCCACCAAAATCTAAGTTTAGACATTTCTAACATACTTCCCTAATTGTTGTAAGAAAAGTGGAGATAAAATGAAAGATGAATCTCTCAGGAAGTTTAACGACTTTAATTAGAATTTCATTAAAATATTTGAAAAGTCCGGACTGGGTTTAATGGGTACTGACTGTAACCCATGGGTGTTCCAAATAAGCCCACCTCTTAAATAATATATTTTAATTAATTTAGAAATGTTCAAAACTTACAAACTGACATTCCTTATGTAACAATCTCCCCTAAAGTTTTTAAAATAAACGTATCATTACTATTCATCATGACAGTAGCACTCATAACAGAGGGTCCAACCGTATCCACAGACTCATGCTTTTGTTCTTTCCAACCAGTACACATCTGATTCAACTAATCAACTAATCATAGACTTCAATCAAGACATGATTAGTTGAACCAGGTGTGTTATTGCTTGGTTAGAACACAAACCTGCACCCAGACTGGCCCTCTGTGGATAAGAAGCCATGCAACAAAGACCATAACACACACAACGTTGAATGAATTATCTGAAAGCTGATTCACGTTTGCTGTACTGCTATTCTTGTTAATTAGTTCAACATGTCTTCCTAAAAAATCTCCCTCTAATGTGTATTACAAAGGTACATGTGGTGAACCCCCCCCCCAAAAAAACACCTGGATGAATGAGGGACAACACTATGCCAATGCCCCCCGGCCCTAACTGCATGAGTAGTCGTCCAATAGTCGTCTTCTTGTCCACCATTTAGTCTTCTGTCCCTGATGTCCCTCAACCCTGGTCTTCTTCTCCTCTCTGCACCAACCACTTCCTGTCCACTCCAAACGTCTTGGAGACAGAACAGAGGTTTCTAATTGTTACGAATCTTGGTAAAGGCTCCACGGCTAGATGCATAATATACAGAACTGTAGGTTGTGTGTGTTTCAATCAACTTAAATCTGCAGAAAAAAAACATATTTATGCTCAGGTTGTATTGAATATTAGCGATTTCCATTCTGTATAGAGGGAATTATTTCTGTGCTACTGAACCCTTTAAGCCCACCTGAGATAAATGTCAAATTTAAAAAATGGCATCTATATATAACAATGCAAGATTAATTTAACAGTAAAATGAGACAAAATGCATTTAAAAATGTACGCTGTGAACGCCTGAAATCTATTATCTTGTTGTGGTTCACCAAGTTATGTTGCTACTGTGAGACTGTGACATGCAGCCACGACTGCTAGCAGGAAAAACCCATATATTCAACTGGCAAGTAGTAGTAATGAATGCCCACAAGTTAGTATTCATAGTAGTAATGAATGCCACAAGTTAGTATTCATAGTAGTAATGAATGCCACAAGTTAGTATTCATAGTAGTAATGAATGCCCACAAGTTAGTATTCATAGTAGTAATGAATGCCCACAAGTTAGTATTCATAGTAGTAATGAATGCCCACAAGTTAGTATTCATAGTAGTAATGAATGCCCACAAGTTAGTATTCATAGTAGTAATGAATGCCCACAAGTTAGTATTCATAGTAGTAATGAATGCCACAAGTTAGTATTCATAGTAGTAATGAATGCCCACAAGTTAGTATTCATAGTAGTAATGAATGCCCACAAGTTAGTATTCATAGTAGTAATGAATGCCCACAAGTTAGTATTCATAGTAGTAATGAATGCCCACAAGTTAGTATTCATAGTAGTAATGAATGCCCACAAGTTAGTATTCATAGTAGTAATGAATGCCCACAAGTTAGTATTCATAGTAGTAATGAATGCCCACAAGTTAGTATTCATAGTAGTAATGAATGCCCACAAGTTAGTATTCATAGTAGTAATGAATGCCCACAAGTTAGTATTCATAGTAGTAATGAATGCCCATATATTAGTTAGTATTCATAGTAGTAATGAATGCCCATGAAAGATGAAAGATGCTATCATGTGCATGTGGGTCCGCGATGATTAATGGTTTCAACATGGGGAACATTTCTATAAGTTAAAAATGCAAATTATAGCTTTTTTTTTTTAAAGTCATTTAGCAGACGCTCTTATCCAGAGCGACTTACAGGAGCAATTAGGGTTAAGTGCCTTGCTCAAGGGCACATCAACAGATTTTCCACCTAGTCGGCTCGGGGATTAGAACCAGTGACCTTTTGGTTACTGGCACAATGCTCTTAACCACTAAAGCTACCTGCCGTCCTCTCTCTACCTTTATTAGAGTGTTGTGTATGTTTCAATAAGTTTTATTCACCAAGACATGCATTTTAATTATGAATCATACGATTTCTCCTGTGAAAAATGTCATTCGGTGTAACGCTAATAATGGGGTTAGGGTTAGGGTTAGGGTTAGGGTTAGCCCTAACCGAAAGACATACTATGAGATCCCACTTTGGATGATCATAAAATATTGTCTCAGCAACAAATATGTACTTAAAACACAACTGAAGGCAATAAACAATTTATCTGCTAGAAAATGGCTCTGTGGCATCGATGTTAGTCAGAAACATTTATTCTAGTGTCAAAATTGACTACAAAGTGTAAACAGGATAATTTTGGTCATAAAGTCAGTCTGGTCCAAAACACAGTTTTGTAAGTGAGTTCATCATGACTTACTTGAGGGTTGGGTTTGGATTTCACAATGCTCACTCTTCCATTAACATGGGACGCACAGCTACAGTGATTGGCCTCTATCCAATCCTACCACAGGACACACAGTAAGACAGACAGACAGACCTACCCAGCAGGACACACAGACAGTGAGACAGACAGACCTACCCAGCAGGACACACAGACAGTGAGACAGACAGACCTACCCAGCAGCGCAGCGGATCCGACCGGGTCTGAATACTTCTGTGATATGTCAGTTTTTTATTTGTAATAAATTTGCTAACATTCCTAAAAACCTGTTTTTGCTTTGTCATTATGGGGTATTGTGTGTAGCTTGATGAGGGGGGAAAAACCAATTTAATCCATTTTAGAACAAGGCTGTAACGTTACAAAATGTGGAAAAAGTCAAGGGGTCCGAATACTTTCTGAATGTACTGTATATCAGCCACATCATTGACCCATATACAGTGGGGAAAAAAAGTATTTAGTCAGCCACCAATTGTGCAAGTTCTCCCACTTAAAAAGATGAGAGAGGCCTGTAATTTTCATCATAGGTACACGTCAACTATGACAGACAAAATGAGATTTTTTTTTCCTGAAAATCACATTGTAGGATTTTTTATGAATTTATTTGCAAATTATGGTGGAAAATAAGTATTTGGTCAATAACAAAAGTTTCTCAATACTTTGTTAAATTTTTTATTTATTTTTGTCATTTAGCAGACGCTCTTATCCACAGCGACTTACAGTTAAGTGAGTGCATACATTTTTCATACTCATCAAGACCTTGATTAGATTGATCAGGTTAGCTAGTTCAGGCGGTGAAGCCTCTAGGTGTCCCCGGAGAGAGGTTTGTGAACCCCTGCATGAGAGGACCAGCTGCTCATGGAAGTTTTAGAATGAATTCTATTTCTATGGTCCATACTCCTGAGAAGGCCCTCAGTCCTCCTCACACCACACTGGTTGAAGGTAAGATGTGCAGGACGTAGGTGATGACAGAGACGGCGATTAGGAGGAGAGGCTGAACCTGAGCTTGAAGCTGCCCTAACGATTTAGTCTTCAGCTCCACCTCCACAGGTAAGTGGTCACTCACTTCCAGAACCCTTTCCTTTGAGAGTTTATACTCCTTGGCGATGTTGAAGACCCGAGCTGAATAAGGTTTGGATGGCCTTCAGGAAGGGCTGTCCGTGTACCACAATCCTGTCATAGGCACAGCTGGTGAGGTCTCCAACAGTGGTGTCCACCTTGTCCCCGATCAACCAGAAGAATCCAGGGTTTGAGAACAGTCTGATGTTTGCCTTGTCCTGCCTTGTGATGTGCCCACAACCAGCATTGAAGGCTCCAAGGAACATCACTTTCTCAGTATTCCACTTCATTTTGATTTCCTCAAAGACATCGTAGAGCTTGTCAATCTCCTTGATTGCGTCAGAGGCTGTAGTGTGCAGTGGGATCAGAGCAAAGTCTCCTATCACTGTTTCCTTGGCTTGGAATCTAACAACAAAGGGGTCTCTGGAGAAAGCATCCACACCCCCTTCCTTTCTGTCAGCGTACTGGTACCGATCTGTCAACTTTACAGTCTCATTCCGGTACTCTGCTCCTGGTCTTCAGGTGTTCGCCCCAGACCTCCACTGGCAACATATTTATAGTGATAGTTGTCATCATATCTGGTACTGTATCAACAGAGCTTTGGTGGCTTTGCCCTGTAGGTATTTTACCTCCTGAAGGAGACAGATGTCACAACGAGACACAATCTTTGTCAGAGTGTGCATCACCCTGCAGTTGGCTGATTTGGTGGCATCGAAGTTCTGGATGTTGAAGGCACATATCTTAAATCCTGAACATGGCCCATGAATACCAATGAGAAGGAGGAGAGGAGAGGGGCAACTCATGACTGAGCTGATCGCTTCTTTGATGTGAATTTGGAAATGTGTTATATACCCTTTGTTGGCAATGACACAGGTTTTTAATGAATTTATTTGCAAATTATGGTGGAAAATAAGTATTTGGTCACCTACAAACAAGCAAGATTTCTGGCTCTCACAGAACTGTAACTTCTTCTTTAAGAGGCTCCTCTGTCCTCCACTCGTTACCTGTATTAATGGCACCTGTTTGAACTTGTTATCAGTATAAAAGACACCTGTCCACAACCTCAAACAGTCACACTCCAAACTCCACTATCGCCAAGACCAAAGAGCTGTCAAAGGACACCAGAAACAAAATTGTAGACCTGCACCAGGCTGGGAAGACTGAATCTGCAATAGGTAAGCAGCTTGGTTTGAAGAAATCAACTGTGGGAGCAATTATTAGGGAAATGGAAGACATACAAGACCACTGATAATCTCCCTCGATCTGGGGCTCCACGCAAGATCTCACCCCCGTGGGGTCAAAATGATCACAAGAACGGTGAGCAAAATCCCAGAACCACACGGGGGGACCTAGTGAATGACCTGCAGAGAGCTGGGACCAAAGTAACAAAGCCTACCATCAGTAACACACTACGCCGCCAGGGACTCAAATCCTGCAGTGCGAAACGTGTCCCCCTGCTTAAGCCAGTACATGTCCAGGCCCGTCTGAAGTTTGCTAGAGTGCATTTGGATGATCCAGAAGAGGTTTGGGAGAATGTCATATGGTTCGATGAAACCAAAATATAACTTTTTGGTAAAAACTCAACTCGTCGTGTTTGGAGGACAAAGAATGCTGAGTTGCATCCAAAGAACACCATACCTACTGTGAAGCATGGGGGTGGAAACATCATGCTTTGGGGCTGTTTTTCTGCAAAGGGACCAGGACGACTGATCCGTGTAAAGGAAAGAATGAATGGGGCCATGTATCGTGAGATTTGAGTGAAAACCTCCTTCCATCAGCAAGGGCATTGAAGATGAAACGTGGCTGGGTCTTTCAGCATGACAATGATCCCAAACACACCGCCCGGGCAACGAAGGAGTGGCTTCGTAAGAAGCATTTCAAGGTCCTGGAGTGGCCTAGCCAGTCTCGAGATCTCAACCCCATAGAAAATCTTTGGAGGGGAGTTGAAAGTCTGTGTTGCCCAGCGACAGCCCCAAAACATCACTGCTCTAGAGGAGATCTGCATGGAGGAATGGGCCAAAATACCAGCAACAGTGTGTGAAAACCTTGTGAAGACTTACAGAAAACGTTTGACCTGTGTCATTGCCAACAAAGAGTATATAACAAAGTATTGAGAAACTTTTGTTATTGACCAAATACTTATTTTCCACCATAATTTGCAAATAAATTCATTAAAAATCCTACAATGTGATTTTCTGGATTTTTTTTCTTCTCATTTTGTCTGTCATAGTTGACGTGTACCTATGATGAAAATTACAGGCCTCTCTCATCTTTTTAAGTGGGAGAACTTGCACAATTGGTGGCTGACTAAATAATATTTTCCCCACTGTATTTGATAAGGTACAAAAAAAGATCTGAAAAAATGTGTTTATCTGGGGTTGCCTCAACACCAAAGTTTTGTTACAGCTTTGAAATTGTCCACTAGTGGGAACTTACAGTCAATAACTGAATAATAAAACATCTGATTGGCTTAGAATAAAATATGTAAATAAGCAGATGAAAACGTTTCTTTTTTTCTTTTTGTTTTCTTTGTGGGCCCAGACACATGCATACAAACACGACAGAAATGTGGTAGTAGAGTCTGAGGCCATGTTGTGAAATCTGTTGTGAATGTATTGTAGTGTTTTTCAAATGTATAACTGCCTTCATTTTGCTGGACCCCAGGAAGAGTAGCTGCTGCCTTGGCAGGAACTAATGGGGATCCATAATAAACCCCAGGAAGAGTAGCTGCTGCCTTGGCAGGAACTAATGGGGATCCATAATAAACCCCAGGAAGAGTAGCTGCTGCCTTGGCAGGAACTAATGGGGATCCATAATAAACCCCAGGAAGAGTAGCTGCTGCCTTGGCAGGGAACTAATGGGGATCCATAATAAACCCCAGGAAGAGTAGCTGCTGCCTTGGCAGGAACTAATGGGGATCCATAATAAACCCCAGGAAGAGTAGCTGCTGCCTTGGCAGGAACTAATGGGGATCCATAATAAACCCCAGGAAGAGTAGCTGCTGCCTTGGCAGGAACTAATGGGGGATCCATAATAAACCCCAGGAAGAGTAGCTGCTGCCTTGGCAGGAACTAATGGGGATCCGTAATAAACCCCAGGAAGAGTAGCTGCTGCCTTGGCAGGAACTAATGGGGATCCGTAATAAACCCCAGGAAGAGTAGCTGCTGCCTTGGCAGGGAACTAATGGGGATCCATAATAATCCCCAGGAGAGTAGCTGCTGCCTTGGCAGGAACTAATGGGGATCCATAATAAACCCCAGGAAGAGTAGCTGCTGCCTTGGCAGGAACTAATGGGGATCCATAATAAACCCCAGGAAGAGTAGCTGCTGCCTTGGCAGGAACTAATGGGGATCCATAATAAACCCCAGGAAGAGTAGCTGCTGCCTTGGCAGGAACTAATGGGGATCCGTAATAAACCCCAGGAAGAGTAGCTGCTGCCTTGGCAGGAACTAATGGGGATCCGTAATAAACCCCAGGAAGAGTAGCTGCTGCCTTGGCAGGAACTAATGGGGATCCATAATAATCCCCAGGGAGAGTAGCTGCTGCCTTGGCAGGAACTAATGGGGATCCATAATAAACCCCAGGAAGAGTAGCTGCTGCCTTGGCAGGAACTAATGGGGATCCTTAATAAACCCCAGGAAGAGTAGCTGCTGCCAAGGCTACTTAGCAATTACCACGTATTAATGTCAACAACTTTCCACCAGCACTTGTGTACAACCGCAAATGGCCGTCACACAGTTGCAGAGCTGCATACTCTGGTTGTAAAAATTAGGTGTTGAGAAATTATTCTGACACCGTTGGAAAGCTGGGATTCTCCTCTATTCAATACTGGCCAGTGGTGGAAAAGGTACCCAATTGTCATTCTTGAGTAAAAGTAACGATACCTTAATAGAAAATCACTCAAATAAAAGTGAATGTCACCCAGTAAAATACTACTTAAGTATCAAAGTAAATGTAATTGATAAAATATACTTAAGTATGTGGATGAGCAGGGGTACCAGGTAATAACATGGCTATATACAGGAAGTACCAGTACTGAGTGGATGAGCAGGGGTACCAGGTAATAACATGGCTATATACAGGAAGTACCAGTACTGAGTGGATGAGCAGGGGTACCAGGTAATAACATGGCTATATACAGGAAGTACCAGTACTGAGTGGATGAGCAGGGGTACCAGGTAATAACATGGTTATATACAAGGAGTACCAGTACTGAGTTGATGAGCAGGGGTACCAGGTAATAACATGGCTATATACAGGAAGTACCAGTACTGAGTTGATGAGCAGGGGTACCAGGTAATAACATGGCTATATACAGGAAGTACCAGTACTGAGTTGATGAGCAGGGGTACCAGGTAATAACATGGCTATATACAGGAAGTACCAGTACCAAGTTGATGTGCAGGGGTACCAGGTAATAACATGGCTATATACAGGGAGTACAAGTACTGAGTTGATGAGCAGGGGTACCAGGTAATAACATGGCTATATACAAGGAATACCAGTACTGAGTTGATGAGCAGGGGTACCAGGTAATAACATGGCTATATACAGGAAGTACCAGTACCAAGTTGATGTGCAGGGGTACCAGGTAATAACATGGCTATATACAGGAAGTACCAGTACTGAGTGGATGAGCAGGGGTACCAGGTAATAACATGGCTATATACAGGAAGTACCAGTACTGAGTGGATGAGCAGGGGTACCAGGTAATAACATGGCTATATACAGGAAGTACCAGTACTGAGTTGATGAGCAGGGGTACCAGGTAATAACATGGCTATATACAGGGAGTACCAGTACTGAGTTGATGAGCAGGGGTACCAGGTAATAACATGGCTATATACAGGGAATACCAGTACTGAGTTGATGAGCAGGGGTACCAGGTAATACATGGCTATATACAGGAAGTACCAGTACCAAGTTGATGTGCAGGGGTACCAGGTAATAACATGGCTATATACAGGGAGTACAAGTACTGAGTTGATGAGCAGGGGTACCAGGTAATAACATGGCTATATACAAGGAATACCAGTACTGAGTTGATGAGCAGGGGTACCAGGTAATAACATGGCTATATACAGGAAGTACCAGTACCAAGTTGATGTGCAGGGGTACCAGGTAATAACATGGCTATATACAGGAAGTACCAGTACTGAGTGGATGAGCAGGGGTACCAGGTAATAACATGGCTATATACAGGAAGTACCAGTACTGAGTTGATGAGCAGGGGTACCAGGTAATAACATGGCTATATACAGGAAGTACCAGTACTGAGTTGATGAGCAGGGGTACCAGGTAATAACATGGCTATATACAGGAAGTACCAGTACTGAGTTGATGAGCAGGGGTACCAGGTAATAACATGGCTATATACAGGGAGTACCAGTACTGAGTGGATGAACAGGGGTACCAGGTAATAACATGGCTATATACAGGGAGTACCAGTACTGAGTTGATGAGCAGGGGTACCAGGTAATAACATGGCTATATACAGGAAGTACCAGTACTGAGTTGATGAGCAGGGGTACCAGGTAATAACATGGCTATATACAGGAAGTACCAGTACTGAGTTGATGAGCAGGGGTACCAGGTAATAACATGGCTATATACAGGAAGTACCAGTACTGAGTTGATGAGCAGGGGTACCAGGTAATAACATGGCTATATACAGGAAGTACCAGTACTGAGTTGATGAGCAGGGGTACCAGGTAATAACATGGCTATATACAGGAAGTACCAGTACTGAGTTGATGAGCAGGGGGTACCAGGTAATAACATGGCTATATACAGGAAGTACCAGTACTGAGTGGATGAGCAGGGGTACCAGGTAATAACATGGCTATATACAGGGGAGTACCAGTACTGAGTTGATGAGCAGGGGTACCAGGTAATAACATGGCTATATACAGGAAGTACCAGTACCAAGTTGATGTGCAGGGGTACCAGGTAATAACATGGCTATATACAGGAAGTACCAGTACTGAGTGGATGAGCAGGGGTACCAGGTAATAACATGGCTATATACAGGGAGTACCAGTACTGAGTTGATGAGCAGGGGTACCAGGTAATATCATGGCTATATACAGGAAGTACCAGTACTGAGTTGATGAGCAGGGGTACCAGGTAATAACATGGCTATATACAGGAAGTACCAGTACCAAGTTGATGAGCAGGGGTACCAGGTAATATCATGGCTATATACAGGAAGTACCAGTACTGAGTTGATGAGCAGGGGTACCAGGTAATAACATGGCTATATATAGGGAGTACCAGTACTGAGTTGATGAGCAGGGGTACCAGGTAATAACATGGCTATATACAGGAAGTACCAGTACTGAGTTGATGAGCAGGGGTACCAGGTAATAACATGGCGATATACAGGGAGTACCAATACTGAGTTGATGAGCAGGGGTACCAGGTAATAACATGGCTATATACAGGGAATACCAGTACTGAGTTGATGAGCAGGGGTACCAGGTAATAACATGGCTATATACAGGAAGTACCAGTACCAAGTTGATGTGCGGGTACCAGGTAATAACATGGCTATATACAGGGGAGTACAAGTACTGAGTTGATGAGCAGGGGTACCAGGTAATAACATGGCTATATACAAGGAATACCAGTACTGAGTTGATGAGCAGGGGGTACCAGGTAATAACATGGCTATATACAGGAAGTACCAGTACCAAGTTGATGTGCAGGGGTACCAGGTAATAACATGGCTATATACAGGAAGTACCAGTACTGAGTGGATGAGCAGGGGTACCAGGTAATAACATGGCTATATACAGGAAGTACCAGTACTGAGTGGATGAGCAGGGGTACCAGGTAATAACATGGCTATATACAGGAAGTACCAGTACTGAGTTGATGAGCAGGGGTACCAGGTAATAACATGGCTATATACAGGGAGTACCAGTACTGAGTTGATGAGCAGGGGTACCAGGTAATAACATGGCTATATACAGGGAATACCAGTACTGAGTTGATGAGCAGGGGTACCAGGTAATAACATGGCTATATACAGGAAGTACCAGTACCAAGTTGATGTGCAGGGGTACCAGGTAATAACATGGCTATATACAGGGAGTACAAGTACTGAGTTGATGAGCAGGGGTACCAGGTAATAACATGGCTATATACAAGGAATACCAGTACTGAGTTGATGAGCAGGGGTACCAGGTAATAACATGGCTATATACAGGAAGTACCAGTACCAAGTTGATGTGCAGGGGTACCAGGTAATAACATGGCTATATACAGGAAGTACCAGTACTGAGTGGATGAGCAGGGGTACCAGGTAATAACATGGCTATATACAGGAAGTACCAGTACTGAGTGGATGAGCAGGGGTACCAGGTAATAACATGGCTATATACAGGAAGTACCAGTACTGAGTGGATGAGCAGGGGTACCAGGTAATAACATGGCTATATACAGGAAGTACCAGTACTGAGTGGATGAGCAGGGGTACCAGGTAATAACATGGTTATATACAAGGAGTACCAGTACTGAGTCAATGTGTAGAGTGCACGAGGTAATAACATGGCTATATACAAGGAGTACCAGTACTGAGTCGATGTGCAGGGGTACCAGGTAATAACATGGCTATATACAGGGAGTACCAGTACTGAGTTGATGAGCAGGGGTACCAGGTAATATCATGGCTATATACAGGAAGTACCAGTACTGAGTTGATGAGCAGGGGTACCAGGTAATAACATGGCTATATACAGGAAGTACCAGTACCAAGTTGATGAGCAGGGGTACCAGGTAATATCATGGCTATATACAGGAAGTACCAGTACTGAGTTGATGAGCAGGGGTACCAGGTAATAACATGGCTATATATAGGGAGTACCAGTACTGAGTTGATGAGCAGGGGTACCAGGTAATAACATGGCTATATACAGGGAGTACCAGTACTGAGTTGATGAGCAGGGTACCAGGTAATAACATGGCTATATACAGGGAGTACCAGTACTGAGTTGATGAGCAGGGGTACCAGGTAATAGCATGGCTATATACAGGAAGTACCAGTACCAAGTTGATGTGCAGGGATACCAGGTAATAACATGGCTATATACAGGAAGTACCAGTACTGAGTGGATGAGCAGGGGTACCAGGTAATAAAATGGCTATATACAGGAAGTACCAGTACTGAGTTGATGAGCAGGGATACCAGGTAATAACATGGCTATATACAGGAAGTACCAGTACTGAGTTGATGAGCAGGGGTACCAGGTAATAACATGGCTATATACAGGAAGTACCAGTACCAAGTTGATGTGCAGGGGTACCAGGTAATAACATGGCTATATACAGGAAGTACCAGTACTGAGTGGATGAGCAGGGGTACCAGGTAATAACATGGCTATATACAGGAAGTACCAGTACTGAGTTGATGAGCAGGGGTACCAGGTAATAACATGGCTATATACAGGAAGTACCAGTACTGAGTTGATGAGCAGGGGTACCAGGTAATAACATGGCTATATACAGGAAGTACCAGTACTGAGCTGATGAGCAAGGGTACCAGGTAATAACATGGCTATATACAGGAAGTACCAGTACTGAGTGGATGAGCAGGGGTACCAGGTAATAACATGGCTATATACAAGGAATACCAGTACTGAGTTGATGAGCAGGGGTACCAGGTAATAACATGGCTATATACAGGAAGTACCAGTACCAAGTTGATGTGCAGGGGTACCAGGTAATAACATGGCTATATACAGGAAGTACCAGTACTGAGTGGATGAGCAGGGTACCAGGTAATAACATGGCTATATACAGGAAGTACCAGTACTGAGTTGATGAGCAGGGTACCAGGTAATAACATGGCGATATACAGGGAGTACCAGTACTGAGTTGATGAGCAGGGGTACCAGGTAATAACATGGCTATATACAGGAGTACCAGTACTGAGTTGATGAGCAGGGGTACCAGGTAATAACATGGCTATATACAGGAATACCAGTACTGAGTTGATGAGCAGGGGTACCAGGTAATAACATGGCTATATACAGGAAGTACCAGTACTGAGTGGATGAGCAGGGGTACCAGGTAATAACATGGCTATATACAAGGAATACCAGTACTGAGTTGATGAGCAGGGGTACCAGGTAATAACATGGCTATATACAGGAAGTACCAGTACCAAGTTGATGTGCAGGGGTACCAGGTAATAACATGGCTATATACAGGAAGTACCAGTACTGAGTGGATGAGCAGGGGTACCAGGTAATAACATGGCTATATACAGGAAGTACCAGTACTGAGTGGATGAGCAGGGTACCAGGTAATAACATGGCTATATACAGGAAGTACCAGTACTGAGTGGATGAGCAGGGGTACCAGGTAATAACATGGCTATATACAGGAAGTACCAGTACTGAGTGGATGAGCAGGGGTACCAGGTAATAACATGGTTATATACAAGGAGTACCAGTACTGAGTCAATGTGTAGGGGTACGAGGTAATAACATGGCTATATACAAGGAGTACCAGTACTGAGTCAATGTGCAGGGGTACCAGGTAATAACATGGCTATATACAGGGAGTACCAGTACTGAGTTGATGAGCAGGGGTACCAGGTAATATCATGGCTATATACAGGAAGTACCAGTACTGAGTTGATGAGCAGGGGTACCAGGTAATAACATGGCTATATACAGGAAGTACCAGTATCAAGTTGATGAGCAGGGGTACCAGGTAATATCATGGCTATATACAGGAAGTACCAGTACTGAGTTGATGAGCAGGGGTACCAGGTAATAACATGGCTATATATAGGGAGTACCAGTACTGAGTTGATGAGCAGGGGTACCAGGTAATAACATGGCTATATACAGGGAGTACCAGTACTGAGTTGATGAGCAGGGGTACCAGGTAATAACATGGCTATATACAGGGAGTACCAGTACTGAGTTGATGAGCAGGGGTACCAGGTAATAGCATGGCTATATACAGGAAGTACCAGTACCAAGTTGATGTGCAGGGATACCAGGTAATAACATGGCTATATACAGGAAGTACCAGTACTGAGTGGATGAGCAGGGGTACCAGGTAATAAAATGGCTATATACAGGAAGTACCAGTACTGAGTTGATGAGCAGGGATACCAGGTAATAACATGGCTATATACAGGAAGTACCAGTACTGAGTTGATGAGCAGGGGTACCAGGTAATAACATGGCTATATACAGGAAGTACCAGTACCAAGTTGATGTGCAGGGGGTACCAGGTAATAACATGGCTATATACAGGAAGTACCAGTACTGAGTGGATGAGCAGGGGTACCAGGTAATAACATGGCTATATACAGGAAGTACCAGTACTGAGTTGATGAGCAGGGGTACCAGGTAATAACATGGCTATATACAGGAAGTACCAGTACTGAGTTGATGAGCAGGGGTACCAGGTAATAACATGGCTATATACAGGAAGTACCAGTGCTGAGCTGATGAGCAAGGGTACCAGGTAATAACATGGCTATATACAGGAAGTACCAGTACTGAGTGGATGAGCAGGGGTACCAGGTAATAACATGGCTATATACAAGGAATACCAGTACTGAGTTGATGAGCAGGGGTACCAGGTAATAACATGGCTATATACAGGAAGTACCAGTACCAAGTTGATGTGCAGGGTACCAGGTAATAACATGGCTATATACAGGAAGTACCAGTACTGAGTGGATGAGCAGGGGTACCAGGTAATAACATGGCTATATACAGGAAGTACCAGTACTGAGTGGATGAGCAGGGGTACCAGGTAATAACATGGCTATATACAGGAAGTACCAGTACTGAGTGGATGAGCAGGGGTACCAGGTAATAACATGGTTATATACAAGGAGTACCAGTACTGAGTCAATGTGTAGGGGTACGAGGTATTAACATGGCTATATACAAGGAGTACCAGTACTGAGTCAATGTGCAGGGGTACCAGGTAATAACATGGCTATATACAGGGAGTACCAGTACTGAGTTGATGAGCAGGGGTACCAGGTAATATCATGGCTATATACAGGAAGTACCAGTACTGAGTTGATGAGCAGGGGTACCAGGTAATAACATGGCTATATACAGGAAGTACCAGTACCAAGTTGATGAGCAGGGGTACCAGGTAATATCATGGCTATATACAGGAAGTACCAGTACTGAGTTGATGAGCAGGGGTACCAGGTAATAACATGGCTATATATAGGGAGTACCAGTACTGAGTTGATGAGCAGGGGTACCAGGTAATAACATGGCTATATACAGGGAGAACCAGTACTGAGTTGATGAGCAGGGGTACCAGGTAATAACATGGCTATATACAGGGAGTACCAGTACTGAGTTGATGAGCAGGGGTACCAGGTAATAGCATGGCTATATACAGAAAGTACCAGTACCAAGTTGATGTGCAGGGATACCAGGTAATAACATGGCTATATACAGGAAGTACCAGTACTGAGTCAATGTGTAGGGGTACGAGGTATTAACATGGCTATATACAAGGAGTACCAGTACTGAGTCAATGTGCAGGGGTACCAGGTAATAACATGGCTATATACAGGGAGTACCAGTACTGAGTTGATGAGCAGGGGTACCAGGTAATATCATGGCTATATACAGGAAGTACCAGTACTGAGTTGATGAGCAGGGGTACCAGGTAATAACATGGCTATATACAGGAAGTACCAGTACCAAGTTGATGAGCAGGGGTACCAGGTAATATCATGGCTATATACAGGAAGTACCAGTACTGAGTTGATGAGCAGGGGTACCAGGTAATAACATGGCTATATATAGGGAGTACCAGTACTGAGTTGATGAGCAGGGTACCAGGTAATAACATGGCTATATACAGGGAGAACCAGTACTGAGTTGATGAGCAGGGGTACCAGGTAATAACATGGCTATATACAGGGAGTACCAGTACTGAGTTGATGAGCAGGGGTACCAGGTAATAGCATGGCTATATACAGGAAGTACCAGTACCAAGTTGATGTGCAGGGATACCAGGTAATAACATGGCTATATACAGGAAGTACCAGTACTGAGTTGATGAGCAGGGGTACCAGGTAATAACATGGCTATATACAGGAAGTACCAGTACTGAGTCAATGTGCAGGGGTACCAGGTAATATCATGGCTATATACAGTGAGTACCAGTACTGAGTCTATGTATTTGTATTTATTATGGATCCCCATTAGTTCCTGCCAAGGCAGCAGCTACTCTTCCTGGGGTTTATTATGGACCCCCATTAGTTCCTGCCAAGGCAGCAGCTACTCTTCCTGGGGTTTATTATGGATCCCCATTAGTTCCTGTCAAGGCAGCAGCTACTCTTCCTGGGGTCCAGCAAAATTGAGGCAGTTATACATTTCAAAAACGTTAACAATACATTCACAACAGATTTCACAACATATTAAGTGTGTGCCCCCAGGCCCCTACTCTACTACCACATATCTACAACACAAACTCCATGTGTGCGTGTGTGTATATTATGAACATAATGTAATACAGTGTGTGTATAGCGCGTATGTTATCGTGTGTTTGTCTGTCTATGTCTATCTTTGTGTCTCTTCACAGTCCCTGCTGTTCCCGAAGGTGTATTTGTATCTATTTTGTTAAATCAAATTTTACTGCTTGCATGAGTTACTTGATGTGCAATAGAGTTCCATGTAGTCATGGCTCTGTGTAGTACTGTGCGCCTCCCATAGTCTGTTCTGGACTTGGGGTCTGTGAAGAGACCTCTGGTGGCATGTCTTGTGGGGTATGCATGGGTGTCCGAGCTGTGTGCCAGTAGTTCAAACAGACAGCTCGGTTCATTCAACTTGTCAATACCTCTCATAAATACAAGCAGTGATGAAGTCAATCTCTCCTCCACTTTGAGCCAGGAGAGATTGACATGCATATTATTAATGTTAGCTCTCTGTGTACATCCAAGGGCCAGCCGTGCTGCTCTGTTCTGAGCCAATTGTAATTTTCCTAAGTCCCTCTTTGTGGCACCTGACCACACGACTGAACAGTAGTCCAGGTGTGACAAAACTAGGGCCTGTAGGACCTGCCTTGTTGATAGTGCTGTTAAGAAGGCAGAGCAGTGCTTAATTATGGACATACTTCTCCCCATCTTAGCTACTGTTGTATCAATATGTTTTGACCATGACAGTCTACAATCCAGGGTTACTCCAAGCAGTTTAGTCTCCTCAACTTGCTCAATTTCCACATTATTTATTACAAGATTTGGTTGAGGTTTAGGGTTTAGTGAATGATTTGTCCCAAATACAATCCAATTAGTTTTTGAAATATTTAGGACTAACTTATTCCTAGCCACCCATTCTGAAACTAACTGCAGCTCTTTGTTAAGTGTTGCAGTCATTTCAGTCGCTGTAGTAGGTGACGTGTATAGTGTTGAGTCATCTGCATACATAGACACATTGACTTTAGTCAAAGCCAGTTGCATGTCATTAGTAAAGATTGAAAAAGTAAGGGGCCTAGACAGCTGCCCTGGGGAATTCCTGATTCTACATAGATTTTGTTGGAGAGGCTTCCATTAAAGAACACCCTCTGTGTTCTGTTAGACAGGTAACTCTTTATCCACAATATAGCAGGGGGTGTAAAGCCATAACACATACGTTTTTCCAGCAACAGACTATGATTGATAATGTCAAAAGCCACACTGAATGTCAAAAGTCACAATTTATCTCGGCCAATCATCAGTCATTTGTGTAAGTGCTGTGCTTGTTGAATGTCCTTTCCTATAAGCGTGCTGAAAGTCTGCTGTCAATTTGTTTACTGTAAAAAAGCAAACATATTTTTTTCCAAAAGATTACAAAGGGTTGGTAACAGGCTGATTGGTCTGCTATTTGAGCCAATAAAAGGGGCTTTACTATTCTTAGGTAGGGGAATAACTTTTGCTTCCCTCCAGGCCTGAGGGCACACACTTTCTAGTAGGCTTAAATTGAAGATACGGCAAATATGAGTAGCAATATCGTCCGCTATTATCCTCAGTAATTTTCCATGCAGGTTGTCAGACCCCGGTGGCTTGTCATTGTTGATAGACAACAATAATTTTGTCAGGGGGACGAGGTAGTAACATTACTATATACACTGGACCGAGTCGATATGCAGGGGTACCAGGTACGAGATGGCGCCGGAGGGGATGGCTGCCGTTTTATGGCCTCTTAACCAACCGTGCTATTTTGTGTGTTTTTTCGCGTGCAATTCCCGGACGCTTATAAGAAATCTCGCTATGCCCTCCGACGAACCATCAAACAGGCAAAGCGTCAATACAGGACTAAGATCGAATCATATTACACCGGCTCTGACGCTCGTCGGATGTGGCAGGGCTTGCAAACTATTACAGACTACAAAGGGAATCACAGCCGCAAGCTGCCCAGTGACACGAGCCTACCAGACGAGCTAAATTACTTCTATGCTCGCTTCGAGGCAAGTAACACTGAAACATGCATGAGAGCATCAGCTGTTCCGGATGATTGTGTGATCACGCTCTCCATAGCCAATGTGAGTAAGATCTTTAATCAGGTCAACATTCACAAGGCCACAGGGCCAGATGGATTACCAGGACGTGTAGTCCGAGCATGTGCTGACCAACTGGAAAGTGTCTTCACTGACATTTTCAACATGTCCATGACTGAGTCTGTAATACCAACATGTTTCAAGCAGACCAACATAGTCCCTGTGCCCAAGAACACTAAGTTAACCTGCCTAAATGACTACCGACCCGTAGCACTCACGTCTGTAGCCGTGAAGTGCTTTGAAAGGCTTATCCCAGAAACCCTAGACCCACTCCAATTTGCATATCGCCCCAACAGATCCACAGATGATGCAATCTCTATTGCGCTCCACACTGCCCTTTCACACCTGGACAAGAGGAACTCCTACGTGAGAATGCTATTCATTGACTACAGCTCAGCGTTCAACACCATAGTGCCCTCAAAGCTCATCACTAAGCTAAGGACCCTGGGACTAAACACCTCCCTCTGCAACTGGATCCTGGACTTCCTGACGGGCCGCCCCCAGGTGGTAAGGGTAGGTAACAACACATCCCCCACGCTGATCCTCAACACGGGGGCCCCTCAGGGGTGCATGCTCAGTCCCCTCCTGTACTCCCTGTTCACTCATGACTGCATGGCCAGGCACGACTCCAACACCATCATTAAGTTTGCCGATGACACAACAGTGGTAAGCCTAATCACCGACAACGACGAGACAGCCTATAGGGAGGAGGTCAGAGACCTGGCCGTGTGGTGCCAGGACAACAACCTCTCCCTCAACATGATCAAGACAAAGGAGATGATTGTGGACTACAGGAAAAAGAAGAGGACCGAGCACGCCCCCATTCTCATCGACGGGGCTGTAGTGGAGCAGGTTGAGAGCTTCAAGTTCCTTGGTGTCCACATCACCAACAAACTAACATGGTCCAAGAACACCAAGACAGTCCTGAAGAGGGCACGACAAAACCTAAGGAGACTGAAAAGATTTGGCATGGGTCCTCAGATCCTCAAAAGGTTCTACAGCTGCACCATTGAGAGCATCCTGACTGGTTGCATCACTGCCTGGTATGGCAACTGCTCGGCATCCAACCTCAAGGCACTACAGAGGGTAGTGCGTACTTCCTGCCATCCAGGACCTCTATACCAGGCGGTGTCAAAGGAAGGCCCTAAAAATTGTCAAAGACCCCAGCCACCCTAGTCATAGACTGTTCTCTCTGCTACCGCACGGCAAGCGGTACCAGAGCGCCAAGTCTAGGTCCAAGAGGCTTCTAAACAGCTTCTACCCCCAAGCCATAAGACTCCTGAACATCTAATCAAATGGCTACCCAGACTATTTACATTGCCCCCACACCCCTCTTTTACGCTGCTGCTACTCTCTGTTTATTATCTATGCATAGTCACTTTAACTCTACCTACATGTACATATTACCTTGACTAACCTGTGCCCCCGCACATTGACTCTGTACCGGTACCCCCTGTATATAGCCTCGCTATTGTTATTTTTACTGCTGCTCTTTAATTATTTGTTACTTTTATTTCATATTATTTTATATTGTATTTTTTTGTTATTTCTTTTGGTATTCTTTCTTAAAACTGCATTGTTGGTTAAGGGCTTGTCAGTAAGCATTTCACTGTAAGGTCTACACCTGTTGTATTCGGCACATGTGACAAATACAATTTGATTTGATTTGATTTAATAACATGGCTATATACAGTGAGTACCAGTAACGAGTCAATGTGCAGGGGTACGAGTCCAGTGTGTGGGTAGAGTCCAGTGTGTGTGAGTGTGTGGGTAGAGTCCAGAGTGTGGGTAGAGTCCAGTGTGTGGTAGGGTCCAGTGTGTGGTAGAGTCCAGTGTGGGGGTAGAGTCCAGTGTGTGGGTAGAGTCCAGTGTGTGGTAGAGTCCAGTGAGTGGGTAGAGTCCAGTGTGTGGGTAGAGTCCAGTGTGTGGGTAGACTCCAGTGTGTGGGTAGAGTCCAGTGTGGGGGTAGAGTCCAGTGTGTGGGTAGAGTCCAGTGTGTGGTAGAGTCCAGTGTGTGGGTAGAGTCCAGAGTGTGGGTAGAGTCCAGTGTGTGGTAGAGTCCAGTTGGGGTGTGGGTAGAGTCCAGTGTGTGGGTAGAGTCCAGGTGTGTGGTAGAGTCCAGTGTGTGGGTAGAGTCCAGTGTGTGGGTAGAGTCCAGTGTGTGGGTAGAGTCCAGTGTGTGGTAGAGTCCAGTGTGTGGGTAGAGTCCAGTGTGTGGTAGAGTCCAGTGTGTGGGTAGAGTCCAGTGTGTGGTAGAGTCCAGTGTGTGCATAGAGTCCAGTGTGTGGGTAGAGTCCAGTGTGTGGGTAGAGTCCAGTGTGTGGGTAAAGTCCAGTGTGTGGTAGAGTCCAGTGTGTGGGTAGAGTCCAGTGTGTGGGTAGAGTCCAGTGTGTGGGTAGAGTCCAGTGTGTGGGTAGAGTCCAGTGTGTGGGTAGAGTCCAGTGTGTGGGTAGAGTCCAGTGTGTGGTAGAGTCCAGTGTGTGGTAGAGTCCAGTGAGTGGGTAGAGTCCAGTGTGTGGGTAGAGTCCAGTGTGTGGGTAGAGTCCAGTGTGTGGGTAGAGTCCAGTGTGTGGTAGAGTCCAGTGAGTGGTAGAGTCCAGTGTGTGGTAGAGTCCAGTGAGTGGTAGAGTCCAGTGTGTGGGTAGAGTCCAGTGTGTGGGTAGAGTCCAGTGTGTGGTAGAGTCCAGTGTGTGGTAGAGTCCAGTGAGTGTGCATAGAGTCAGTGCAAGAGAGTTAGTGTAAAAAAGGGTCAGTGCAGGTAGTCTGGGTAGCCATTTGATTAGCTATTTAGCAGCCTTGTTTATCAGTCTTATGGCTTGGAGGTAGAAGCTGTTCAGGGTCCTGTTGATTCCAGACTTGGTGCACTGGTACCGCTTGCCGTGCGATAGCAGAGAGAACAGTCTATGGCTTGGGCTGTGGGAAGAGTCTGTGGCTTGGGCTGTGGGAAGAGTCTGTGGCTTGGGCTGTGGGAAGAGTCTATGACTTGGGCTGTGGGAAGAGTCTATGACTTGGGCTGTGGGAAGAGTCTATGACTTGGTTTGTGGGAAGAGTCTGTGGCTTGGGCTGTGGGAAGAGTCTATGACTTGGGCTGTGGGAAGAGTCTATGACTTGGGCTGTGGGAAGAGTCTGTGGCTTGGGCTGTGGGAAGAGTCTGTGGCTTGGGCTGTGGGAAGAGTCTGTGGCTTGGGCTGTGGGAAGAGTCTGTGGCTTGGGCTGTGGGAAGAGTCTGTGGCTTGGGCTGTGGGAAGAGTCTGTGGCTTGGGCTGTGGGAAGAGTCTGTGGCTTGGGCTGTGGGAAGAGTCTGTGGCTTGGGCTGTGGGAAGAGTCTGTGGCTTGGGCTGTGGGAAGAGTCTATGACTTGGGCTGTGGGAAGAGTCTGTGGCTTGGGCTGTGGGAAGAGTCTGTGGCTTGGGCTGTGGGAAGAGTCTGTGGCTTGGGCTGTGGGAAGAGTCTGTGGCTTGGGCTGTGGGAAGAGTCTGTGGCTTGGGCTGTGGGAAGAGTCTATGACTTGGGCTGTGGGAAGAGTCTATGACTTGGGCTGTGGGAAGAGTCTATGACTTGGGCTGTGGGAAGAGTCTGTGGCTTGGGCTGTGGGAAGAGTCTGTGGCTTGGGCTGTGGGAAGAGTCTATGGCTGTGGGAAGAGTCTGTGGCTTGGGCTGTGGGAAGAGTCTATGGCTTGGGCTGTGGGAAGAGTCTGTGGCTTGGGCTGTGGGAAGAGTCTATGACTTGGGATGAGGGAAGAGTCTATGGCTTGGGTGGTGAGTCTTAGACAACTCCTATGCTGTCAAGATCTCGACTGAAAACGGAATATTGTGGCCAAACTTACAAATAGATAAACACGTCTTCGCTACCTTGCTTTGGAAAAAGCCTGCACACCCAGTAGCTCTCCAGATGGAGGGTTGACCCGTGTTTTATACAGTATCCTATCAGTATTTTACTTTGTGGTTAAGTGCCTTGCTCAAGGACACAACAGCAGTGGCGATTTTAGCATGTAAATCTTGGTGGGGCAAACCCCAAAAAAATGTTGGGGATGCATGCCAGCAAAGCCACTACACAACACAACACTAAACAATACATTAATTGCACTATAACGGTGACAAACGGTGCCCACAAACTGTTAGGGCTTCCATAAAGCTGTCTCAACAGCAGAGTCCCAACACCTTACCACCGCTACACCTGGCTATCAGCGGAGCCTTGTCTGGCAGCGAAACAGTTCATTCAGCCTCATTTACTGCCTTTAAAAAAACATAGCTGATATGGCTGACTTGCTTAAACAAATGTGGTTTCTACTGACAATTTGAGATGTACAAACTACGGCATAAGGGGACGACGAGCGGATAAGAGGCAATCCGTAATTTCGATTAAGACATTAATGAGCGAGCTGGGACGGACGTAGTCAATATAACTATTTGTTCAGCACTTTTGAAATGTGCAGCGACAGAATTCAGAACATGGACCGTTCTTACAGTATTCTCCCTGTACACCAAGTCAGAACCATAGGATAAATAAAGGGGGCATATAAGGAGTCAATGAAAGCTCTTACAATATTCAATGATTACATTTCTCTAAAACAGGCTATAGGCTACATGTGCACCACCAAGTCAGAACAGTAGGCTAAGTTATGAGGGGGAAAGGGACCAAATTATTAGGGTGAGGCACATGGGCTACTAACAGCTTACTACACAACATACACTTAGTATTACTTTCTTAGCTACAGTATACATATCTCCCTGGCATGTTACATCATTTCTGCAGCAGCATACAATACATTTTTGGACTCACCTTGTTGTGCTGTGCTCACTTGAACAGGAAGGTGGCGCGGCGGTCCTTCGTGGACAAATTTTGTCATCAAACTTTGTCATCAAAGTCCGGCATTCTTTGGATTTATGGTGCTATACAAATTTTGTCATCAAACTTTGTCATCAAAGTCCGGCATTCTTTGGATTTATGGTGCTTTCAAGACAACTGGGAACAAAAAAAAAAAAAGGTTGAATCATGATGACGTCAGTGATCTTCAGGTCGTAGCTCTTCTTTTGTTTGTTGATATTTGTTTGTTAATTAAAAAATTACAATTAAAAATAATAAAAGAGGCGCGAGATGGATGACCGTTCAAAATGTATTTTCACAGTCGGAGCTCGTTTTTTTCCCAAGTTCCCAGTTGTCTTGAACTCACTGAAATCAGATTTCCCAGTTCCAAGTTAACAGTTGTTTTGAGCGCGGCTGGATTGACAGCATGGCCAATGTTGAATGTTTATCATTTTAAGCTTGGTAAATAACCCCTTAAACCCAGACTTGGACCACACACCCACTCCACTGAATAGCAGGCTAGTGATCGCTTTGCAACGCTTGCAGTTAGCCACTGATTCCTTCCAAACCACTCATTGTTGAATTTGCGATTTACAACTTCTTGTGTAATGTTTATATACAATGGCCGATGAGCACCGATACATTTTATCTATAATTTCTCTTCATTATTTCTCTTCATAGACAAGGATTAAAAAGGATTTGCCAGTAGATTGTCGACTTGATTCATGATGATGACTGCCAGCTAAGATATTGAAGGTATGATGTTGACCTGATCAGTCCAATCAAAGCTAATGTACACATAACGTGATTTGACATCATTTTATCTGTGGCCAATGACCTTGAGCCTTCTTGGATGGGCACTTCTAATGTAACTCTATGGCAGCACCCAAGGGGCTTGAATTTTCGAGCTCTACCCTTAGACTTGGCAGTGACGTAGTGTCCACATGAGTGACAGAACACTGAGCCAATCACGGCGCAACTAGAGAACATTACCAACCCCAACGCTCCGTATTTTCCGCTTGTTGCCCCACCACCACAGAAAGCACTGAGCAAGGCTGAAACACCTGCATTTTGGAGCTGCTTTACTCAAGAAAGCAAAAAAAGAGACCATGTTTGTATGTGGCTTTATTAACTCAATTATTTTTTTTACATTGTTTGCAAACTGATATGTGACACGTATTAATGCCAAACTTGCATGCAAAACAAGCAACCCAAAAATACATTTGCATTTGTATTTATTTTCTTTGCAAAAAATGTTGGGCTCAAAACAGGCTCTGCCCCATCTGACATGAATCATGGGGTGAATACATGGGAACAGAGAGCAGCAGCCTTCCATTGTCAATACCAGTGATAATAATGAAAGGTGTTTTGTGAAGTGGTTCCTTGCCTCACTGTTTTGGCCCATGCTGTTACAGACCTTTATGGGGGGGACCAAGTGACTTCAGCTTTCAGAGAAGTAATATCAGTTCTACTCCAGGTCCAGGTCCAGTGGTTCCTTGCCATGCTGTTACTCCAGGTCCAGGTCTAGTGGTTCCTTGCCATGCTGTTACTCCAGGTCCAGTTCTAGTGGTTCCTTGCCATGCTGTTACTCCAGGTCCAGTTCTAGTGGTTCCTTGCCATGCTGTTACTCCAGGTCCAGTTCTAGTGGTTCCTTGCCATGCTGTTACTCCAGGTCCAGGTCTAGTGGTTCCTTGCCATGCTGTTACTCCAGGTCTAGTTCTAGTGGTTCCTTGCCATGCTGTTACTCCAGGTCCAGTTCTAGTGGTTCCTTGCCATGCTGTTACTCCAGGTCCAGTGGTTCCTTGCCATGCTGTTACTCCAGGTCCAGTTCTAGTGGTTCCTTGCCATGCTGTTACTCCAGGTCCAGGTCCAGTGGTTCCTTGCCATGCTGTTACTCCAGGTCCAGTGGTTCCTTGCCATGCTGTTACTCCAGGTCTAGTGGTTCCTTGCCATGCTGTTACTCCAGGTCCAGTTCTAGTGGTTCCTTGCCATGCTGTTACTCCAGGTCCAGGTCCAGTGGTTCCTTGCCATGCTGTTACTCCAGGTCCAGTTCTAGTGGTTCCTTGCCATGCTGTTACTCCAGGTCCAGTTCTAGTGGTTCCTTGCCATGCTGTTACTCCAGGTCCAGTTCTAGTGGTTCCTTGCCATGCTGTTACTCCAGGTCCAGTTCTAGTGGTTCCTTGCCATGCTGTTACTCCAGGTCCAGTTCTAGTGGTTCCTTGCCATGCTGTTACTCCAGGTCCAGTTCTAGTGGTTCCTTGCCATGCTGTTACTCCAGGTCCAGTGGTTCCTTGCCATGCTGTTACTCCAGGTCCAGTTCTAGTGGTTCCTTGCCATGCTGTTACTCCAGGTCCAGTTCTAGTGGTTCCTTGCCATGCTGTTACTCCAGGTCCAGTTCTAGTGGTTCCTTGCCATGCTGTTACTCCAGGTCCAGGTCTAGTGGTTCCTTGCCATGCTGTTACTCCAGGTCCAGGTCTAGTGGTTCCTTGCCATGCTGTTACTCCAGGTCTAGTGGTTCCTTGCCATGCTGTTACTCCAGGTCCAGTTCTAGTGGTTCCTTGCCATGCTGTTACTCCAGGTCCAGGTCTAGTGGTTCCTTGCCATGCTGTTACTCCAGGTCCAGGTCTAGTGGTTCCTTGCCATGCTGTTACTCCAGGTCCAGTTCTAGTGGTTCCTTGCCATGCTGTTACTCCAGGTCCAGGTCTAGTGGTTCCTTGCCATGCTGTTACTCCAGGTCCAGTTCTAGTGGTTCCTTGCCATGCTGTTACTCCAGGTCATCTAGTGGTTCCTTGCCATGCTGTTACTCCAGGTCCAGGTCTAGTGGTTCCTTGCCATGCTGTTACTCCAGGTCCAGGTCCAGTGGTTCCTTGCCATGCTGTTACTCCAGGTCCAGGTCTAGTGGTTCCTTGCCATGCTGTTACTCCAGGTCCAGTTCTAGTGGTTCCTTGCCATGCTGTTACTCCAGGTCCAGTTCTAGTGGTTCCTTGCCATGCTGTTACTCCAGGTCCAGGTCTAGTGGTTCCTTGCCATGCTGTTACTCCAGGTCCAGTTCTAGTGGTTCCTTGCCATGCTGTTACTCCAGGTCCAGGTCTAGTGGTTCCTTGCCATGCTGTTACTCCAGGTCCAGGTCTAGTGGTTCCTTGCCATGCTGTTACTCCAGGTCCAGGTCTAGTGGTTCCTTGCCATGCTGTTACTCCAGGTCCAGGTCCAGTGGTTCCTTGCCATGCTGTTACTCCAGGTCCAGTTCTAGTGGTTCCTTGCCATGCTGTTACTCCAGGTCTAGTGGTTCCTTGCCATGCTGTTACTCCAGGTCCAGGTCTAGTGGTTCCTTGCCATGCTGTTACTCCAGGTCCAGTTCTAGTGGTTCCTTGCCATGCTGTTACTCCAGGTCAGTCTAGTGGTTCCTTGCCATGCTGTTACTCCAGGTCCAGTTCTAGTGGTTCCTTGCCATGCTGTTACTCCAGGTCCAGTTCTAGTGGTTCCTTGCCATGCTGTTACTCCAGGTCCAGTTCTAGTGGTTCCTTGCCATGCTGTTACTCCAGGTCTAGTGGTTCCTTGCCATGCTGTTACTCCAGGTCCAGGTCCAGTGGTTCCTTGCCATGCTGTTACTCCAGGTCCAGTTCTAGTGGTTCCTTGCCATGCTGTTACTCCAGGTCCAGTTCTAGTGGTTCCTTGCCATGCTGTTACTCCAGGTCCAGGTCTAGTGGTTCCTTGCCATGCTGTTACTCCAGGTCCAGGTCCAGTGGTTCCTTGCCATGCTGTTACTCCAGGTCCAGTTCTAGTGGTTCCTTGCCATGCTGTTACTCCAGGTCCAGTTCTAGTGGTTCCTTGCCATGCTGTTACTCCAGGTCCAGGTCTAGTGGTTCCTTGCCATGCTGTTACTCCAGGTCTAGTGGTTCCTTGCCATGCTGTTACTCCAGGTCCAGTTCTAGTGGTTCCTTGCCATGCTGTTACTCCAGGTCCAGGTCCAGTGGTTCCTTGCCATGCTGTTACTCCAGGTCCAGTTCTAGTGGTTCCTTGCCATGCTGTTACTCCAGGTCCAGTTCTAGTGGTTCCTTGCCATGCTGTTACTCCAGGTCCAGGTCCAGTGGTTCCTTGCCATGCTGTTACTCCAGGTCCAGTGGTTCCTTGCCATGCTGTTACTCCAGGTCCAGTTCTAGTGGTTCCTTGCCATGCTGTTACTCCAGTTCTAGTGGTTCCTTGCCATGCTGTTACTCCAGGTCCAGTTCTAGTGGTTCCTTGCCATGCTGTTACTCCAGGTCCAGTTCTAGTGGTTCCTTGCCATGCTGTTACTCCAGGTCCAGTGGTTCCTTGCCATGCTGTTACTCCAGGTCCAGTTCTAGTGGTTCCTTGCCATGCTGTTACTCCAGGTCCAGTTCTAGTGGTTCCTTGCCATGCTGTTACTCCAGGTCCAGTTCTAGTGGTTCCTTGCCATGCTGTTACTCCAGGTCCAGTTCTAGTGGTTCCTTGCCATGCTGTTACTCCAGGTCCAGTTCTAGTGGTTCCTTGCCATGCTGTTACTCCAGGTCCAGTTCTAGTGGTTCCTTGCCATGCTGTTACTCCAGGTCCAGTTCTAGTGGTTCCTTGCCATGCTGTTACTCCAGGTCCAGGTCTAGTGGTTCCTTGCCATGCTGTTACTCCAGGTCCAGGTCTAGTGGTTCCTTGCCATGCTGTTACTCCAGGTCCAGTTCTAGTGGTTCCTTGCCATGCTGTTACTCCAGGCTCAGTGGTTCCTTGCCATGCTGTTACTCCAGGTCCAGGTCTAGTGGTTCCTTGCCATGCTGTTACTCCAGGTCCAGGTCCAGTGGTTCCTTGCCATGCTGTTACTCCAGGTCCAGGTCTAGTGGTTCCTTGCCATGCTGTTACTCCAGGTCCAGTTCTAGTGGTTCCTTGCCATGCTGTTACTCCAGGTCCAGTTCTAGTGGTTCCTTGCCATGCTGTTACTCCAGGTCCAGGTCAGTGGTTCCTTGCCATGCTGTTACTCCAGGTCCAGGTCTAGTGGTTCCTTGCCATGCTGTTACTCCAGGTCCAGGTCTAGTGGTTCCTTGCCATGCTGTTACTCCAGGTCCAGTTCTAGTGGTTCCTTGCCATGCTGTTACTCCAGGTCCAGGTCTAGTGGTTCCTTGCCATGCTGTTACTCCAGGTCCAGTTCTAGTGGTTCCTTGCCATGCTGTTACTCCAGGTCCAGGTCTAGTGGTTCCTTGCCATGCTGTTACTCCAGGTCCAGGTCTAGTGGTTCCTTGCCATGCTGTTACTCCAGGTCCAGTTCTAGTGGTTCCTTGCCATGCTGTTACTCCAGGTCCAGTTCTAGTGGTTCCTTGCCATGCTGTTACTCCAGGTCCAGGTCTAGTGGTTCCTTGCCATGCTGTTACTCCAGGTCCAGTTCTAGTGGTTCCTTGCCATGCTGTTACTCCAGGTCCAGTTCTAGTGGTTCCTTGCCATGCTGTTACTCCAGGTCCAGTTCTAGTGGTTCCTTGCCATGCTGTTACTCCAGGTCCAGGTCCAGTGGTTCCTTGCCATGCTGTTACTCCAGGGTCTAGTGGTTCCTTGCCATGCTGTTACTCCAGGTCCAGTTCTAGTGGTTCCTTGCCATGCTGTTACTCCAGGTCCAGGTCTAGTGGTTCCTTGCCATGCTGTTACTCCAGGTCCAGTTCTAGTGGTTCCTTGCCATGCTGTTACTCCAGGTCCATCTAGTGGTTCCTTGCCATGCTGTTACTCCAGGTATCTAGTGGTTCCTTGCCATGCTGTTACTCCAGGTCCAGTTCTAGTGGTTCCTTGCCATGCTGTTACTCCAGGTCCAGGTCTAGTGGTTCCTTGCCATGCTGTTACTCCAGGTCCAGGTCTAGTGGTTCCTTGCCATGCTGTTACTCCAGGTCCAGGTCTAGTGGTTCCTTGCCATGCTGTTACTCCAGGTCCAGTTCTAGTGGTTCCTTGCCATGCTGTTACTCCAGGTCCAGTTCTAGTGGTTCCTTGCCATGCTGTTACTCCAGGTCCAGGTCTAGTGGTTCCTTGCCATGCTGTTACTCCAGGTCCAGGTCTAGTGGTTCCTTGCCATGCTGTTACTCCAGGTCCAGGTCTAGTGGTTCCTTGCCATGCTGTTACTCCAGGTCCAGGTCTAGTGGTTCCTTGCCATGCTGTTACTCCAGGTCGTTCAGTGGTTCCTTGCCATGCTGTTACTCCAGGTCCGTTCTAGTGGTTCCTTGCCATGCTGTTACTCCAGGTCCAGGTCTAGTGGTTCCTTGCCATGCTGTTACTCCAGGTCCAGTTCTAGTGGTTCCTTGCCATGCTGTTACTCCAGGTCCAGTTCTAGTGGTTCCTTGCCATGCTGTTACTCCAGGTCCAGGTCTAGTGGTTCCTTGCCATGCTGTTACTCCAGGTCCAGGTCTAGTGGTTCCTTGCCATGCTGTTACTCCAGGTCCAGTTCTAGTGGTTCCTTGCCATGCTGTTACTCCAGGTCCAGTTCTAGTGGTTCCTTGCCATGCTGTTACTCCAGGTCCAGTTCTAGTGGTTCCTTGCCATGCTGTTACTCCAGGTCCAGGTCTAGTGGTTCCTTGCCATGCTGTTACTCCAGGTCCAGTTCTAGTGGTTCCTTGCCATGCTGTTACTCCAGGTCCAGTTCTAGTGGTTCCTTGCCATGCTGTTACTCCAGGTCTATTCTAGTGGTTCCTTGCCATGCTGTTACTCCAGGTCCAGTTCTAGTGGTTCCTTGCCATGCTGTTACTCCAGGTCCAGGTCTAGTGGTTCCTTGCCATGCTGTTACTCCAGGTCCAGTTCTAGTGGTTCCTTGCCATGCTGTTACTCCAGGTCCAGTTCTAGTGGTTCCTTGCCATGCTGTTACTCCAGGTCCAGTTCTAGTGGTTCCTTGCCATGCTGTTACTCCAGGTCCAGTTCTAGTGGTTCCTTGCCATGCTGTTACTCCAGGTCCAGTTCTAGTGGTTCCTTGCCATGCTGTTACTCCAGGTCCAGGTCTAGTGGTTCCTTGCCATGCTGTTACTCCAGGTCCAGTTCTAGTGGTTCCTTGCCATGCTGTTACTCCAGGTCCAGGTCTAGTGGTTCCTTGCCATGCTGTTACTCCAGGTCCAGTTCTAGTGGTTCCTTGCCATGCTGTTACTCCAGGTCCAGGTCTAGTGGTTCCTTGCCATGCTGTTACTCCAGGTCCAGTTCTAGTGGTTCCTTGCCATGCTGTTACTCCAGGTCCAGTTCTAGTGGTTCCTTGCCATGCTGTTACTCCAGGTCCAGGTCTAGTGGTTCCTTGCCATGCTGTTACTCCAGGTCCAGTTCTAGTGGTTCCTTGCCATGCTGTTACTCCAGGTCCAGGTCTAGTGGTTCCTTGCCATGCTGTTACTCCAGGTCCAGGTCTAGTGGTTCCTTGCCATGCTGTTACTCCAGGTCCAGGTCCAGTGGTTCCTTGCCATGCTGTTACTCCAGGTCCAGTTCTAGTGGTTCCTTGCCATGCTGTTACTCCAGGTCCAGGTCTAGTGGTTCCTTGCCATGCTGTTACTCCAGGTCCAGTTCTAGTGGTTCCTTGCCATGCTGTTACTCCAGGTCCAGTTCTAGTGGTTCCTTGCCATGCTGTTACTCCAGGTCCAGGTCTAGTGGTTCCTTGCCATGCTGTTACTCCAGGTCCAGGTCTAGTGGTTCCTTGCCATGCTGTTACTCCAGGTCCAGTTCTAGTGGTTCCTTGCCATGCTGTTACTCCAGGTCCAGTTCTAGTGGTTCCTTGCCATGCTGTTACTCCAGGTCCAGTTCTAGTGGTTCCTTGCCATGCTGTTACTCCAGGTCCAGGTCTAGTGGTTCCTTGCCATGCTGTTACTCCAGGTCCAGGTCTAGTGGTTCCTTGCCATGCTGTTACTCCAGGTCCAGTTCTAGTGGTTCCTTGCCATGCTGTTACTCCAGGTCCAGGTCTAGTGGTTCCTTGCCATGCTGTTACCTCCAGGTCCAGTGGTTCCTTGCCATGCTGTTACTCCAGGTCCAGTTCTAGTGGTTCCTTGCCATGCTGTTACTCCAGGTCCAGTTCTAGTGGTTCCTTGCCATGCTGTTACTCCAGGTCCAGTTCTAGTGGTTCCTTGCCATGCTGTTACTCCAGGTCCAGTTCTAGTGGTTCCTTGCCATGCTGTTACTCCAGGTCCAGGTCTAGTGGTTCCTTGCCATGCTGTTACTCCAGGTCCAGGTCTAGTGGTTCCTTGCCATGCTGTTACTCCAGGTCCAGTTCTAGTGGTTCCTTGCCATGCTGTTACTCCAGGTCCAGGTCCAGTGGTTCCTTGCCATGCTGTTACTCCAGGTCCAGTTCTAGTGGTTCCTTGCCATGCTGTTACTCCAGGTCCAGTTAGTGGTTCCTTGCCATGCTGTTACTCCAGGTCCAGTTCTAGTGGTTCCTTGCCATGCTGTTACTCCAGGTCCAGGTCTAGTGGTTCCTTGCCATGCTGTTACTCCAGGTCCAGTTCTAGTGGTTCCTTGCCATGCTGTTACTCCAGGTCCAGGTCTAGTGGTTCCTTGCCATGCTGTTACTCCAGGTCCAGTTCTAGTGGTTCCTTGCCATGCTGTTACTCCAGGTCCAGGTCTAGTGGTTCCTTGCCATGCTGTTACTCCAGGTCCAGTTCTAGTGGTTCCTTGCCATGCTGTTACTCCAGGTCCAGGTCTAGTGGTTCCTTGCCATGCTGTTACTCCAGGTCCAGTTCTAGTGGTTCCTTGCCATGCTGTTACTCCAGGTCCAGTTCTAGTGGTTCCTTGCCATGCTGTTACTCCAGGTCCAGGTCTAGTGGTTCCTTGCCATGCTGTTACTCCAGGTCCAGTTTAGTGGTTCCTTGCCATGCTGTTACTCCAGGTCCAGTTCTAGTGGTTCCTTGCCATGCTGTTACTCCAGGTCCAGGTCTAGTGGTTCCTTGCCATGCTGTTACTCCAGGTCCAGGTCTAGTGGTTCCTTGCCATGCTGTTACTCCAGGTCCAGTTCTAGTGGTTCCTTGCCATGCTGTTACTCCAGGTCCAGGTCTAGTGGTTCCTTGCCATGCTGTTACTCCAGGTCCAGGTCTAGTGGTTCCTTGCCATGCTGTTACTCCAGGTCCAGTTCTAGTGGTTCCTTGCCATGCTGTTACTCCAGGTCCAGGTCCAGTGGTTCCTTGCCATGCTGTTACTCCAGGTCTAGTGGTTCCTTGCCATGCTGTTACTCCAGGTCCAGTTCTAGTGGTTCCTTGCCATGCTGTTACTCCAGGTCCAGGTCTAGTGGTTCCTTGCCATGCTGTTACTCCAGGTCCAGTTCTAGTGGTTCCTTGCCATGCTGTTACTCCAGGTCCAGGTCCAGTGGTTCCTTGCCATGCTGTTACTCCAGGTCCAGTTCTAGTGGTTCCTTGCCATGCTGTTACTCCAGGTCCAGGTCTAGTGGTTCCTTGCCATGCTGTTACTCCAGGTCCAGTTCTAGTGGTTCCTTGCCATGCTGTTACTCCAGGTCCAGGTCTAGTGGTTCCTTGCCATGCTGTTACTCCAGGTCCAGGTCTAGTGGTTCCTTGCCATGCTGTTACTCCAGGTCCAGTTCTAGTGGTTCCTTGCCATGCTGTTACTCCAGGTCCAGTTCTAGTGGTTCCTTGCCATGCTGTTACTCCAGGTCCAGGTCTAGTGGTTCCTTGCCATGCTGTTACTCCAGGTCCAGTTCTAGTGGTTCCTTGCCATGCTGTTACTCCAGGTCCAGGTCTAGTGGTTCCTTGCCATGCTGTTACTCCAGGTCCAGGTCTAGTGGTTCCTTGCCATGCTGTTACTCCAGGTCCAGTTCTAGTGGTTCCTTGCCATGCTGTTACTCCAGGTCCGTCTAGTGGTTCCTTGCCATGCTGTTACTCCAGGTCCAGTTCTAGTGGTTCCTTGCCATGCTGTTACTCCAGGTCCAGTTCTAGTGGTTCCTTGCCATGCTGTTACTCCAGGTCCAGGTCCAGTGGTTCCTTGCCATGCTGTTACTCCAGGTCCAGTTCTAGTGGTTCCTTGCCATGCTGTTACTCCAGGTCTAGTGGTTCCTTGCCATGCTGTTACTCCAGGTCCAGGTCTAGTGGTTCCTTGCCATGCTGTTACTCCAGGTCCAGTTCTAGTGGTTCCTTGCCATGCTGTTACTCCAGGTCAGTCTAGTGGTTCCTTGCCATGCTGTTACTCCAGGTCCAGGTCCAGTGGTTCCTTGCCATGCTGTTACTCCAGGTCCAGTTCTAGTGGTTCCTTGCCATGCTGTTACTCCAGGTCCAGTTCTAGTGGTTCCTTGCCATGCTGTTACTCCAGGTCCAGTTCTAGTGGTTCCTTGCCATGCTGTTACTCCAGGTCCAGGTCTAGTGGTTCCTTGCCATGCTGTTACTCCAGGTCCAGTTCTAGTGGTTCCTTGCCATGCTGTTACTCCAGGTCCAGTTCTAGTGGTTCCTTGCCATGCTGTTACTCCAGGTCCAGTTCTAGTGGTTCCTTGCCATGCTGTTACTCCAGGTCCAGTCTAGTGGTTCCTTGCCATGCTGTTACTCCAGGTCCAGTTAGGGTTCTTGCCATGCTGTTACTCCAGGTCCAGGTCTAGTGGTTCCTTGCCATGCTGTTACTCCAGGCAGTCTAGTGGTTCCTTGCCATGCTGTTACTCCAGGTCCAGGTCTAGTGGTTCCTTGCCATGCTGTTACTCCAGGTCCAGGTCTAGTGGTTCCTTGCCATGCTGTTACTCCAGGTCCAGTTCTAGTGGTTCCTTGCCATGCTGTTACTCAGGTCCAGGTCTAGTGGTTCCTTGCCATGCTGTTACTCCAGGTCCAGGTCTAGTGGTTCCTTGCCATGCTGTTACTCCAGGTCCAGGTCTAGTGGTTCCTTGCCATGCTGTTACTCCAGGTCCAGTTCTAGTGGTTCCTTGCCATGCTGTTACTCCAGGTCCAGTTCTAGTGGTTCCTTGCCATGCTGTTACTCCAGGTCCAGTTCTAGTGGTTCCTTGCCATGCTGTTACTCCAGGTCCAGGTCTAGTGGTTCCTTGCCATGCTGTTACTCCAGGTCCAGGTCTAGTGGTTCCTTGCCATGCTGTTACTCCAGGTCCAGTTCTAGTGGTTCCTTGCCATGCTGTTACTCCAGGTCCAGTTCTAGTGGTTCCTTGCCATGCTGTTACTCCAGGTCCAGGTCTAGTGGTTCCTTGCCATGCTGTTACTCCAGGTCCAGGTCTAGTGGTTCCTTGCCATGCTGTTACTCCAGGTCCAGGTCTAGTGGTTCCTTGCCATGCTGTTACTCCAGGTCTAGTGGTTCCTTGCCATGCTGTTACTCCAGGTCCAGGTCTAGTGGTTCCTTGCCATGCTGTTACTCCAGGTCCAGTTCTAGTGGTTCCTTGCCATGCTGTTACTCCAGGTCCAGTTCTAGTGGTTCCTTGCCATGCTGTTACTCCAGGTCCAGTTCTAGTGGTTCCTTGCCATGCTGTTACTCCAGGTCCAGTTCTAGTGGTTCCTTGCCATGCTGTTACTCCAGGTCCAGTTCTAGTGGTTCCTTGCCATGCTGTTACTCCAGGTCCAGTTCTAGTGGTTCCTTGCCATGCTGTTACTCCAGGTCCAGTTCTAGTGGTTCCTTGCCATGCTGTTACTCCAGGTCCTCTAGTGGTTCCTTGCCATGCTGTTACTCCAGGTCTCTAGTGGTTCCTTGCCATGCTGTTACTCCAGGTCCAGGTCTAGTGGTTCCTTGCCATGCTGTTACTCCAGGTCCAGGTCTAGTGGTTCCTTGCCATGCTGTTACTCCAGGTCCAGTTCTAGTGGTTCCTTGCCATGCTGTTACTCCAGGTCCAGGTCTAGTGGTTCCTTGCCATGCTGTTACTCCAGGTCCAGGTCTAGTGGTTCCTTGCCATGCTGTTACTCCAGGTCCAGGTCTAGTGGTTCCTTGCCATGCTGTTACTCCAGGTCCAGTTCTAGTGGTTCCTTGCCATGCTGTTACTCCAGGTCCAGTTCCAGTGGTTCCTTGCCATGCTGTTACTCCAGGTCCAGTTCTAGTGGTTCCTTGCCATGCTGTTACTCCAGGTCCAGTTCTAGTGGTTCCTTGCCATGCTGTTACTCCAGGTCCAGGTCTAGTGGTTCCTTGCCATGCTGTTACTCCAGGTCCAGGTCTAGTGGTTCCTTGCCATGCTGTTACTCCAGGTCCAGGTCTAGTGGTTCCTTGCCATGCTGTTACTCCAGGTCCAGTTCTAGTGGTTCCTTGCCATGCTGTTACTCCAGGTCCAGTTCTAGTGGTTCCTTGCCATGCTGTTACTCCAGGTCCAGGTCCAGTGGTTCCTTGCCATGCTGTTACTCCAGGTCCAGGTCAGTGGTTCCTTGCCATGCTGTTACTCCAGGTCCAGTTCTAGTGGTTCCTTGCCATGCTGTTACTCCAGGTCCAGGTCCAGTGGTTCCTTGCCATGCTGTTACTCCAGGTCCAGTGGTTCCTTGCCATGCTGTTACTCCAGGTCCAGTTCTAGTGGTTCCTTGCCATGCTGTTACTCCAGGTCCAGGTCCAGTGGTTCCTTGCCATGCTGTTACTCCAGGTCCAGTTCTAGTGGTTCCTTGCCATGCTGTTACTCCAGGTCCAGGTCCAGTGGTTCCTTGCCATGCTGTTACTCCAGGTCCAGTTCTAGTGGTTCCTTGCCATGCTGTTACTCCAGGTCCAGTGGTTCCTTGCCATGCTGTTACTCCAGGTCCAGTTCTAGTGGTTCCTTGCCATGCTGTTACTCCAGGTCCAGTTCTAGTGGTTCCTTGCCATGCTGTTACTCCAGGTCTAGTGGTTCCTTGCCATGCTGTTACTCCAGGTCCAGTTCTAGTGGTTCCTTGCCATGCTGTTACTCCAGGTCCAGTTCTAGTGGTTCCTTGCCATGCTGTTACTCCAGGTCCAGTTCTAGTGGTTCCTTGCCATGCTGTTACTCCAGGTCCAGGTCAGTGGTTCCTTGCCATGCTGTTACTCCAGGTCCAGTTCTAGTGGTTCCTTGCCATGCTGTTACTCCAGGGTTCTAGTGGTTCCTTGCCATGCTGTTACTCCAGGTCCAGTTCTAGTGGTTCCTTGCCATGCTGTTACTCCAGGTCCAGTTCTAGTGGTTCCTTGCCATGCTGTTACTCCAGGTCCAGGTCCAGTGGTTCCTTGCCATGCTGTTACTCCAGGTCCAGTTCTAGTGGTTCCTTGCCATGCTGTTACTCCAGGTCCAGGTCTAGTGGTTCCTTGCCATGCTGTTACTCCAGGTCTAGTGGTTCCTTGCCATGCTGTTACTCCAGGTCCAGGTCCAGTGGTTCCTTGCCATGCTGTTACTCCAGGTCCAGTTCTAGTGGTTCCTTGCCATGCTGTTACTCCAGGTCCAGGTCTAGTGGTTCCTTGCCATGCTGTTACTCCAGGTCCAGTTCTAGTGGTTCCTTGCCATGCTGTTACTCCAGGTCCAGGTCTAGTGGTTCCTTGCCATGCTGTTACTCCAGGTCCAGGTCTAGTGGTTCCTTGCCATGCTGTTACTCCAGGTCCAGGTCTAGTGGTTCCTTGCCATGCTGTTACTCCAGGTCCAGTTCTAGTGGTTCCTTGCCATGCTGTTACTCCAGGTCCAGTTCTAGTGGTTCCTTGCCATGCTGTTACTCCAGGTCCAGTTCTAGTGGTTCCTTGCCATGCTGTTACTCCAGGTCCAGTTCTAGTGGTTCCTTGCCATGCTGTTACTCCAGGTCCAGTTCTAGTGGTTCCTTGCCATGCTGTTACTCCAGGTCCAGTTCTAGTGGTTCCTTGCCATGCTGTTACTCCAGGTCCAGTTCTAGTGGTTCCTTGCCATGCTGTTACTCCAGGAGTCTAGTGGTTCCTTGCCATGCTGTTACTCCAGGTCTAGTGGTTCCTTGCCATGCTGTTACTCCAGGTCCAGTTCTAGTGGTTCCTTGCCATGCTGTTACTCCAGGTCCAGTTCTAGTGGTTCCTTGCCATGCTGTTACTCCAGGTCCAGGTCCAGTGGTTCCTTGCCATGCTGTTACTCCAGGTCCAGTTCTAGTGGTTCCTTGCCATGCTGTTACTCCAGGTCCAGGTCTAGTGGTTCCTTGCCATGCTGTTACTCCAGGTCCAGGTCTAGTGGTTCCTTGCCATGCTGTTACTCCAGGTCCAGGTCTAGTGGTTCCTTGCCATGCTGTTACTCCAGGTCCAGTTCTAGTGGTTCCTTGCCATGCTGTTACTCCAGGTCCAGGTCTAGTGGTTCCTTGCCATGCTGTTACTCCAGGTCCAGTTCTAGTGGTTCCTTGCCATGCTGTTACTCCAGGTCCAGTTCTAGTGGTTCCTTGCCATGCTGTTACTCCAGGTCCAGTTCTAGTGGTTCCTTGCCATGCTGTTACTCCAGGTCCAGGTCTAGTGGTTCCTTGCCATGCTGTTACTCCAGGTCCAGTTCTAGTGGTTCCTTGCCATGCTGTTACTCCAGGTCCAGCTAGTGGTTCCTTGCCATGCTGTTACTCCAGGTCCAGTTCTAGTGGTTCCTTGCCATGCTGTTACTCCAGGTCCAGTTCTAGTGGTTCCTTGCCATGCTGTTACTCCAGGTCCAGGTCTAGTGGTTCCTTGCCATGCTGTTACTCCAGGTCCAGGTCTAGTGGTTCCTTGCCATGCTGTTACTCCAGGTCCAGTTCTAGTGGTTCCTTGCCATGCTGTTACTCCAGGTCCAGGTCTAGTGGTTCCTTGCCATGCTGTTACTCCAGGTCCAGGTCTAGTGGTTCCTTGCCATGCTGTTACTCCAGGTCCAGGTCTAGTGGTTCCTTGCCATGCTGTTACTCCAGGTCCAGTGGTTCCTTGCCATGCTGTTACTCCAGGTCCAGTTCTAGTGGTTCCTTGCCATGCTGTTACTCCAGGTCCAGTTCTAGTGGTTCCTTGCCATGCTGTTACTCCAGGTCCAGTTCTAGTGGTTCCTTGCCATGCTGTTACTCCAGGTCCAGGTCCAGTGGTTCCTTGCCATGCTGTTACTCCAGGTCCAGGTCCAGTGGTTCCTTGCCATGCTGTTACTCCAGGTCCAGTTCTAGTGGTTCCTTGCCATGCTGTTACTCCAGGTCCAGGTCTAGTGGTTCCTTGCCATGCTGTTACTCCAGGTCCAGTTCTAGTGGTTCCTTGCCATGCTGTTACTCCAGGTCCAGGTCTAGTGGTTCCTTGCCATGCTGTTACTCCAGGTCCAGTTCTAGTGGTTCCTTGCCATGCTGTTACTCCAGGTCCAGGTCTAGTGGTTCCTTGCCATGCTGTTACTCCAGGTCCAGGTCTAGTGGTTCCTTGCCATGCTGTTACTCCAGGTCCAGGTCCAGTGGTTCCTTGCCATGCTGTTACTCCAGGTCCAGTTCTAGTGGTTCCTTGCCATGCTGTTACTCCAGGTCCAGGTCCAGTGGTTCCTTGCCATGCTGTTACTCCAGGTCCAGTGGTTCCTTGCCATGCTGTTACTCCAGGTCCAGTTCTAGTGGTTCCTTGCCATGCTGTTACTCCAGGTCCAGTTCTAGTGGTTCCTTGCCATGCTGTTACTCCAGGTCCAGTTCTAGTGGTTCCTTGCCATGCTGTTACTCCAGGTCCAGAGTGGTTCCTTGCCATGCTGTTACTCCAGGTCCAGTGGTTCCTTGCCATGCTGTTACTCCAGGTCCAGTGGTTCCTTGCCATGCTGTTACTCCAGGTCCAGGTCCAGTGGTTCCTTGCCATGCTGTTACTCCAGGTCCAGGTCTAGTGGTTCCTTGCCATGCTGTTACTCCAGGTCCAGGTCTAGTGGTTCCTTGCCATGCTGTTACTCCAGGTCCAGGTCTAGTGGTTCCTTGCCATGCTGTTACTCCAGGTCCAGGTCCAGTGGTTCCTTGCCATGCTGTTACTCCAGGTCCAGTTCTAGTGGTTCCTTGCCATGCTGTTACTCCAGGTCCAGTTCTAGTGGTTCCTTGCCATGCTGTTACTCCAGGTCCAGTTCTAGTGGTTCCTTGCCATGCTGTTACTGGTCCAGGTCCAGTGGTTCCTTGCCATGCTGTTACTCCAGGTCCAGGTTCTAGTGGTTCCTTGCCATGCTGTTACTCCAGGTCCAGTTCTAGTGGTTCCTTGCCATGCTGTTACTCCAGGTCCAGTTCTAGTGGTTCCTTGCCATGCTGTTACTCCAGGTCCATCTAGTGGTTCCTTGCCATGCTGTTACTCCAGGTCCAGTTCTAGTGGTTCCTTGCCATGCTGTTACTCCAGGTCCAGTTCTAGTGGTTCCTTGCCATGCTGTTACTCCAGGTCCAGGTCCAGTGGTTCCTTGCCATGCTGTTACTCCAGGTCCAGTTCTAGTGGTTCCTTGCCATGCTGTTACTCCAGGTCCAGTTCTAGTGGTTCCTTGCCATGCTGTTACTCCAGGTCTAGTGGTTCCTTGCCATGCTGTTACTCCAGGTCCAGTTCTAGTGGTTCCTTGCCATGCTGTTACTCCAGGTCCAGGTCTAGTGGTTCCTTGCCATGCTGTTACTCCAGGTGTCTAGTGGTTCCTTGCCATGCTGTTACTCCAGGTCCAGTTCTAGTGGTTCCTTGCCATGCTGTTACTCCAGGTCCAGGTCTAGTGGTTCCTTGCCATGCTGTTACTCCAGGTCGTCAGTGGTTCCTTGCCATGCTGTTACTCCAGGTCCAGTTCTAGTGGTTCCTTGCCATGCTGTTACTCCAGGTCCAGTTCTAGTGGTTCCTTGCCATGCTGTTACTCCAGGTCCAGGTCTAGTGGTTCCTTGCCATGCTGTTACTCCAGGTCCAGTTCTAGTGGTTCCTTGCCATGCTGTTACTCCAGGTCCAGGTCTAGTGGTTCCTTGCCATGCTGTTACTCCAGGTCCAGTTCTAGTGGTTCCTTGCCATGCTGTTACTCCAGGTCTAGTGGTTCCTTGCCATGCTGTTACTCCAGGTCCAGGTCTAGTGGTTCCTTGCCATGCTGTTACTCCAGGTCTAGTGGTTCCTTGCCATGCTGTTACTCCAGGTCCAGGTCCAGTGGTTCCTTGCCATGCTGTTACTCCAGGTCCAGGTCTAGTGGTTCCTTGCCATGCTGTTACTCCAGGTCCAGTTCTAGTGGTTCCTTGCCATGCTGTTACTCCAGGTCCAGTTCTAGTGGTTCCTTGCCATGCTGTTACTCCAGGTCCAGTTCTAGTGGTTCCTTGCCATGCTGTTACTCCAGTTCTAGTGGTTCCTTGCCATGCTGTTACTCCAGGTCCAGTTCTAGTGGTTCCTTGCCATGCTGTTACTCCAGGTCCAGTTCTAGTGGTTCCTTGCCATGCTGTTACTCCAGGTCCAGTTCTAGTGGTTCCTTGCCATGCTGTTACTCCAGGTCCAGTTCTAGTGGTTCCTTGCCATGCTGTTACTCCAGGTCCAGGTCTAGTGGTTCCTTGCCATGCTGTTACTCCAGGTCCAGGTCCAGTGGTTCCTTGCCATGCTGTTACTCCAGGTCCAGTTCTAGTGGTTCCTTGCCATGCTGTTACTCCAGGTCCAGTTCTAGTGGTTCCTTGCCATGCTGTTACTCCAGGTCCAGGTCCAGTGGTTCCTTGCCATGCTGTTACTCCAGGTCCAGGTCTAGTGGTTCCTTGCCATGCTGTTACTCCAGGTCCAGTTCTAGTGGTTCCTTGCCATGCTGTTACTCCAGGTCCAGTTCTAGTGGTTCCTTGCCATGCTGTTACTCCAGGTCCAGGTCCAGTGGTTCCTTGCCATGCTGTTACTCCAGGTCCAGGTCCAGTGGTTCCTTGCCATGCTGTTACTCCAGGTCCAGTGGTTCCTTGCCATGCTGTTACTCCAGGTCCAGTGGTTCCTTGCCATGCTGTTACTCCAGGTCCAGGTCCAGTGGTTCCTTGCCATGCTGTTACTCCAGGTCTAGTGGTTCCTTGCCATGCTGTTACTCCAGGTCCAGGTCCAGTGGTTCCTTGCCATGCTGTTACTCCAGGTCCAGGTCCAGTGGTTCCTTGCCATGCTGTTACTCCAGGTCCAGTTCTAGTGGTTCCTTGCCATGCTGTTACTCCAGGTCCAGTTCTAGTGGTTCCTTGCCATGCTGTTACTCCAGGTCCAGTTCTAGTGGTTCCTTGCCATGCTGTTACTCCAGGCGTCTAGTGGTTCCTTGCCATGCTGTTACTCCAGGTCCAGTTCTAGTGGTTCCTTGCCATGCTGTTACTCCAGGTCCAGTTCTAGTGGTTCCTTGCCATGCTGTTACTCCAGGTCCAGTTCTAGTGGTTCCTTGCCATGCTGTTACTCCAGGTCCAGTTCTAGTGGTTCCTTGCCATGCTGTTACTCCAGGTCCAGGTCTAGTGGTTCCTTGCCATGCTGTTACTCCAGGTCCAGGTCTAGTGGTTCCTTGCCATGCTGTTACTCCAGGTCCAGTTCTAGTGGTTCCTTGCCATGCTGTTACTCCAGGTCCAGTTCTAGTGGTTCCTTGCCATGCTGTTACTCCAGGTCCAGGTCCAGTGGTTCCTTGCCATGCTGTTACTCCAGGTCCAGGTCTAGTGGTTCCTTGCCATGCTGTTACTCCAGGTCCAGTTCTAGTGGTTCCTTGCCATGCTGTTACTCCAGGTCCAGTTCTAGTGGTTCCTTGCCATGCTGTTACTCCAGGTCCAGGTCCAGTGGTTCCTTGCCATGCTGTTACTCCAGGTCCAGGTCTAGTGGTTCCTTGCCATGCTGTTACTCCAGGTCCAGTCAGTGGTTCCTTGCCATGCTGTTACTCCAGGTCCGCCAGTGGTTCCTTGCCATGCTGTTACTCCAGGTCCAGGTCTAGTGGTTCCTTGCCATGCTGTTACGTCCAGGTCATCTAGTGGTTCCTTGCCATGCTGTTACTCCAGGTCCAGTTCTAGTGGTTCCTTGCCATGCTGTTACTCCAGGTCCAGTTAGTGGTTCCTTGCCATGCTGTTACTCCAGGTCCAGTCTAGTGGTTCCTTGCCATGCTGTTACTCCAGGTCCAGGTCTAGTGGTTCCTTGCCATGCTGTTACTCCAGGTCCAGAGTGGTTCCTTGCCATGCTGTTACTCCAGGTCCAGGTCTAGTGGTTCCTTGCCATGCTGTTACTCAGGTCCAGTTCTAGTGGTTCCTTGCCATGCTGTTACTCCAGGTCCAGTTCTAGTGGTTCCTTGCCATGCTGTTACTCCAGGTCCAGTTCTAGTGGTTCCTTGCCATGCTGTTACTCCAGGTCCAGTGGTTCCTTGCCATGCTGTTACTCCAGGTCCAGTTCTAGTGGTTCCTTGCCATGCTGTTACTCCAGGTCCAGTTCTAGTGGTTCCTTGCCATGCTGTTACTCCAGGTCCAGTTCTAGTGGTTCCTTGCCATGCTGTTACTCCAGGTCCAGTTCTAGTGGTTCCTTGCCATGCTGTTACTCCAGGTCCAGTTCTAGTGGTTCCTTGCCATGCTGTTACTCCAGGTCCAGGTCTAGTGGTTCCTTGCCATGCTGTTACTCCAGGTCCAGGTCTAGTGGTTCCTTGCCATGCTGTTACTCCAGGTCCAGGTCTAGTGGTTCCTTGCCATGCTGTTACTCCAGGTCCAGGTCTAGTGGTTCCTTGCCATGCTGTTACTCCAGGTCCAGTTCTAGTGGTTCCTTGCCATGCTGTTACTCCAGGTCCAGTTCTAGTGGTTCCTTGCCATGCTGTTACTCCAGGTCCAGTTCTAGTGGTTCCTTGCCATGCTGTTACTCCAGGTCCAGGTCTAGTGGTTCCTTGCCATGCTGTTACTCCAGGTCCAGTTCTAGTGGTTCCTTGCCATGCTGTTACTCCAGGTCCAGTTCTAGTGGTTCCTTGCCATGCTGTTACTCCAGGTCCAGGTCTAGTGGTTCCTTGCCATGCTGTTACTCCAGGTCCAGTTCTAGTGGTTCCTTGCCATGCTGTTACTCCAGGTCCAGGTCCAGTGGTTCCTTGCCATGCTGTTACTCCAGGTCCAGTTCTAGTGGTTCCTTGCCATGCTGTTACTCCAGGTCCAGTTCTAGTGGTTCCTTGCCATGCTGTTACTCCAGGTCCAGGTCTAGTGGTTCCTTGCCATGCTGTTACTCCAGGTCCAGGTCCAGTGGTTCCTTGCCATGCTGTTACTCCAGGTCCAGTTCTAGTGGTTCCTTGCCATGCTGTTACTCCAGGTCCAGGTCTAGTGGTTCCTTGCCATGCTGTTACTCCAGGTCCAGGTCTAGTGGTTCCTTGCCATGCTGTTACTCCAGGTCCAGTGGTTCCTTGCCATGCTGTTACTCCAGGTCCAGTTCTAGTGGTTCCTTGCCATGCTGTTACTCCAGGTCCAGTTCTAGTGGTTCCTTGCCATGCTGTTACTCCAGGTCCAGTGGTTCCTTGCCATGCTGTTACTCCAGGTCCAGGTCTAGTGGTTCCTTGCCATGCTGTTACTCCAGGTCCAGTTCTAGTGGTTCCTTGCCATGCTGTTACTCCAGGTCCAGGTCCAGTGGTTCCTTGCCATGCTGTTACTCCAGGTCCAGGTCTAGTGGTTCCTTGCCATGCTGTTACTCCAGGTCCAGGTCCAGTGGTTCCTTGCCATGCTGTTACTCCAGGTCCAGTTCTAGTGGTTCCTTGCCATGCTGTTACTCCAGGTCCAGTTCTAGTGGTTCCTTGCCATGCTGTTACTCCAGGTCCAGTTCCAGTGGTTCCTTGCCATGCTGTTACTCCAGGTCCAGTTCTAGTGGTTCCTTGCCATGCTGTTACTCCAGGTCCAGGTCTAGTGGTTCCTTGCCATGCTGTTACTCCAGGTCCAGTTCTAGTGGTTCCTTGCCATGCTGTTACTCCAGGTCCAGGTCTAGTGGTTCCTTGCCATGCTGTTACTCCAGGTCCAGTTCTAGTGGTTCCTTGCCATGCTGTTACTCCAGGTCCAGGTCTAGTGGTTCCTTGCCATGCTGTTACTCCAGGTCCAGTGGTTCCTTGCCATGCTGTTACTCCAGGTCCAGTTCTAGTGGTTCCTTGCCATGCTGTTACTCCAGGTCCAGTTCTAGTGGTTCCTTGCCATGCTGTTACTCCAGGTCCAGTTCTAGTGGTTCCTTGCCATGCTGTTACTCCAGGTCCAGTTCTAGTGGTTCCTTGCCATGCTGTTACTCCAGGTCCAGGTCTAGTGGTTCCTTGCCATGCTGTTACGTCCAGGTCCAGTGGTTCCTTGCCATGCTGTTACTCCAGGTCCAGTTCTAGTGGTTCCTTGCCATGCTGTTACTCCAGGTCCAGTTCTAGTGGTTCCTTGCCATGCTGTTACTCCAGGTCCAGTTCTAGTGGTTCCTTGCCATGCTGTTACTCCAGGTCCAGGTCTAGTGGTTCCTTGCCATGCTGTTACTCCAGGTCCAGTTCTAGTGGTTCCTTGCCATGCTGTTACTCCAGGTCCAGGTCTAGTGGTTCCTTGCCATGCTGTTACTCCAGGTCCAGGTCTAGTGGTTCCTTGCCATGCTGTTACTCCAGGTCCAGTTCTAGTGGTTCCTTGCCATGCTGTTACTCCAGGTCCAGGTCTAGTGGTTCCTTGCCATGCTGTTACTCCAGGTCCAGTTCTAGTGGTTCCTTGCCATGCTGTTACTCCAGGTCCAGTTCTAGTGGTTCCTTGCCATGCTGTTACTCCAGGTCCAGTGGTTCCTTGCCATGCTGTTACTCCAGGTCTAGTGGTTCCTTGCCATGCTGTTACTCCAGGTCCAGTTCTAGTGGTTCCTTGCCATGCTGTTACTCCAGGTCCAGGTCTAGTGGTTCCTTGCCATGCTGTTACTCCAGGTCCAGGTCTAGTGGTTCCTTGCCATGCTGTTACTCCAGGTCCAGGTCTAGTGGTTCCTTGCCATGCTGTTACTCCAGGTCCAGGTCCAGTGGTTCCTTGCCATGCTGTTACTCCAGGTCCAGGTCTAGTGGTTCCTTGCCATGCTGTTACTCCAGGTCCAGTTCTAGTGGTTCCTTGCCATGCTGTTACTCCAGGTCCAGTTCTAGTGGTTCCTTGCCATGCTGTTACTCCAGGTCCAGTGGTTCCTTGCCATGCTGTTACTCCAGGTCCAGGTCTAGTGGTTCCTTGCCATGCTGTTACTCCAGGTCCAGTTCTAGTGGTTCCTTGCCATGCTGTTACTCCAGGTCCAGTTCTAGTGGTTCCTTGCCATGCTGTTACTCCAGGTCCAGTTCTAGTGGTTCCTTGCCATGCTGTTACTCCAGGTCCGTTCTAGTGGTTCCTTGCCATGCTGTTACTCCAGGTCCAGTTCTAGTGGTTCCTTGCCATGCTGTTACTCCAGGTCCGTCTAGTGGTTCCTTGCCATGCTGTTACTCCAGGTCCAGGTCCAGTGGTTCCTTGCCATGCTGTTACTCCAGGTCCAGGTCCAGTGGTTCCTTGCCATGCTGTTACTCCAGGTCCAGGTCTAGTGGTTCCTTGCCATGCTGTTACTCCAGTTCTAGTGGTTCCTTGCCATGCTGTTACTCCAGGTCCAGTTCTAGTGGTTCCTTGCCATGCTGTTACTCCAGGTCCAGGTCTAGTGGTTCCTTGCCATGCTGTTACTCCAGGTCCAGTTCTAGTGGTTCCTTGCCATGCTGTTACTCCAGGTCCAGGTCTAGTGGTTCCTTGCCATGCTGTTACTCCAGGTCCAGTTCTAGTGGTTCCTTGCCATGCTGTTACTCCAGGTCCAGTTCTAGTGGTTCCTTGCCATGCTGTTACTCCAGGTCCAGGTCCAGTGGTTCCTTGCCATGCTGTTACTCCAGGTCCAGTTCTAGTGGTTCCTTGCCATGCTGTTACTCCAGGTCCAGTTCTAGTGGTTCCTTGCCATGCTGTTACTCCAGGTCCAGGTCTAGTGGTTCCTTGCCATGCTGTTACTCCAGGTCCAGGTCTAGTGGTTCCTTGCCATGCTGTTACTCCAGGTCCAGGTCCAGTGGTTCCTTGCCATGCTGTTACTCCAGGTCCAGTTCTAGTGGTTCCTTGCCATGCTGTTACTCCAGGTCCAGGTCTAGTGGTTCCTTGCCATGCTGTTACTCCAGGTCCAGGTCCAGTGGTTCCTTGCCATGCTGTTACTCCAGGTCCAGTTCTAGTGGTTCCTTGCCATGCTGTTACTCCAGGTCCAGTTCTAGTGGTTCCTTGCCATGCTGTTACTCCAGGTCCAGGTCCAGTGGTTCCTTGCCATGCTGTTACTCCAGGTCCAGGTCTAGTGGTTCCTTGCCATGCTGTTACTCCAGGTCCAGGTCTAGTGGTTCCTTGCCATGCTGTTACTCCAGGTCCAGGTCCAGTGGTTCCTTGCCATGCTGTTACTCCAGGTCCTAGTGGTTCCTTGCCATGCTGTTACTCCAGGTCCAGTTAGTGGTTCCTTGCCATGCTGTTACTCCAGGTCCAGTTCTAGTGGTTCCTTGCCATGCTGTTACTCCAGGTCCAGGTCCAGTGGTTCCTTGCCATGCTGTTACTCCAGGTCCAGTTCTAGTGGTTCCTTGCCATGCTGTTACTCCAGGTCCAGGTCTAGTGGTTCCTTGCCATGCTGTTACTCCAGGTCCAGTTCTAGTGGTTCCTTGCCATGCTGTTACTCCAGGTCCTTCTAGTGGTTCCTTGCCATGCTGTTACTCCAGGTCCAGTTCTAGTGGTTCCTTGCCATGCTGTTACTCCAGGTCCAGGTCCAGTGGTTCCTTGCCATGCTGTTACTCCAGGTCCAGTTCTAGTGGTTCCTTGCCATGCTGTTACCTCCAGGTCCAGGTCTAGTGGTTCCTTGCCATGCTGTTACTCCAGGTCCAGGTCTAGTGGTTCCTTGCCATGCTGTTACTCCAGGTCCAGTTCTAGTGGTTCCTTGCCATGCTGTTACTCCAGGTCCAGTTCTAGTGGTTCCTTGCCATGCTGTTACTCCAGGTCCAGGTCTAGTGGTTCCTTGCCATGCTGTTACTCCAGGTCCAGTTCTAGTGGTTCCTTGCCATGCTGTTACTCCAGGTCCAGGTCTAGTGGTTCCTTGCCATGCTGTTACTCCAGGTCCAGTTCTAGTGGTTCCTTGCCATGCTGTTACTCCAGGTCCAGTTCTAGTGGTTCCTTGCCATGCTGTTACTCCAGGTCCAGGTCCAGTGGTTCCTTGCCATGCTGTTACTCCAGGTCCAGTTCTAGTGGTTCCTTGCCATGCTGTTACTCCAGGTCCAGTTCTAGTGGTTCCTTGCCATGCTGTTACTCCAGGTCCAGTTCTAGTGGTTCCTTGCCATGCTGTTACTCCAGGTCCAGGTCTAGTGGTTCCTTGCCATGCTGTTACTCCAGGTCCAGTTCTAGTGGTTCCTTGCCATGCTGTTACTCCAGGTCCAGGTCTAGTGGTTCCTTGCCATGCTGTTACTCCAGGTCCAGTTCTAGTGGTTCCTTGCCATGCTGTTACTCCAGGTCCAGGTCTAGTGGTTCCTTGCCATGCTGTTACTCCAGGTCCAGTTCTAGTGGTTCCTTGCCATGCTGTTACTCCAGGTCCAGGTCTAGTGGTTCCTTGCCATGCTGTTACTCCAGGTCCAGTTCTAGTGGTTCCTTGCCATGCTGTTACTCCAGGTCCAGGTCTAGTGGTTCCTTGCCATGCTGTTACTCCAGGTCTAGTGGTTCCTTGCCATGCTGTTACTCCAGGTCCAGTTCTAGTGGTTCCTTGCCATGCTGTTACTCCAGGTCCAGGTCTAGTGGTTCCTTGCCATGCTGTTACTCCAGGTCCAGTTCTAGTGGTTCCTTGCCATGCTGTTACTCCAGGTCCAGTTCTAGTGGTTCCTTGCCATGCTGTTACTCCAGGTCCAGGCAGTGGTTCCTTGCCATGCTGTTACTCCAGGTCCAAGTGGTTCCTTGCCATGCTGTTACTCCAGGTCCAGGTCTAGTGGTTCCTTGCCATGCTGTTACTCCAGGTCCAGTTCTAGTGGTTCCTTGCCATGCTGTTACTCCAGGTCTAGTGGTTCTGATGCTCTCCAGGTCCAGTGGTTCCTTGCCATGCTGTTACTCCAGGTCCAGGTCTAGTGGTTCCTTGCCATGCTGTTACTCCAGGTCCAGTTCTAGTGGTTCCTTGCCATGCTGTTACTCCAGGTCCAGTTCTAGTGGTTCCTTGCCATGCTGTTACTCCAGGTCCAGGTCTAGTGGTTCCTTGCCATGCTGTTACTCCAGGTCCAGGTCTAGTGGTTCCTTGCCATGCTGTTACTCCAGGTCCAGGTCTAGTGGTTCCTTGCCATGCTGTTACTCCAGGTCCAGGTCTAGTGGTTCCTTGCCATGCTGTTACTCCAGGTCCAGGTCCAGTGGTTCCTTGCCATGCTGTTACTCCAGGTCCAGTTCTAGTGGTTCCTTGCCATGCTGTTACTCCAGGTCCAGTTCTAGTGGTTCCTTGCCATGCTGTTACTCCAGGTCCAGTTCTAGTGGTTCCTTGCCATGCTGTTACTCCAGGTCCAGTTCTAGTGGTTCCTTGCCATGCTGTTACTCCAGGTCCAGTTCTAGTGGTTCCTTGCCATGCTGTTACTCCAGGTCCAGTTCTAGTGGTTCCTTGCCATGCTGTTACTCCAGGTCCAGGTCTAGTGGTTCCTTGCCATGCTGTTACTCCAGGTCCAGTTCTAGTGGTTCCTTGCCATGCTGTTACTCCAGGTCCAGTTCTAGTGGTTCCTTGCCATGCTGTTACTCCAGGTCCAGTTCTAGTGGTTCCATGCTGCTGTTACTCCAGGTCCAGGTCTAGTGGTTCCTTGCCATGCTGTTACTCCAGGTCCAGGTCTAGTGGTTCCTTGCCATGCTGTTACTCCAGGTCCAGTTCTAGTGGTTCCTTGCCATGCTGTTACTCCAGGTCCAGGTCTAGTGGTTCCTTGCCATGCTGTTACTCCAGGTCCAGTTCTAGTGGTTCCTTGCCATGCTGTTACTCCAGGTCCAGGTCTAGTGGTTCCTTGCCATGCTGTTACTCCAGGTCCAGGTCCAGTGGTTCCTTGCCATGCTGTTACTCCAGGTCCAGGTCCAGTGGTTCCTTGCCATGCTGTTACTCCAGGTCCAGGTCTAGTGGTTCCTTGCCATGCTGTTACTCCAGGTCCAGGTCTAGTGGTTCCTTGCCATGCTGTTACTCCAGGTCCAGGTCTAGTGGTTCCTTGCCATGCTGTTACTCCAGGTCTAGTGGTTCCTTGCCATGCTGTTACTCCAGGTCCAGTTCTAGTGGTTCCTTGCCATGCTGTTACTCCAGGTCCAGGTCTAGTGGTTCCTTGCCATGCTGTTACTCCAGGTCCAGGTCTAGTGGTTCCTTGCCATGCTGTTACTCCAGGTCCAGGTCTAGTGGTTCCTTGCCATGCTGTTACTCCAGGTCCAGGTCTAGTGGTTCCTTGCCATGCTGTTACTCCAGGTCCAGGTCTAGTGGTTCCTTGCCATGCTGTTACTCCAGGTCCAGTTCTAGTGGTTCCTTGCCATGCTGTTACTCCAGGTCCAGGTCTAGTGGTTCCTTGCCATGCTGTTACTCCAGGTCCAGTTCTAGTGGTTCCTTGCCATGCTGTTACTCCAGGTCCAGGTCTAGTGGTTCCTTGCCATGCTGTTACTCCAGGTCCAGTTCTAGTGGTTCCTTGCCATGCTGTTACTCCAGGTCCAGTTCTAGTGGTTCCTTGCCATGCTGTTACTCCAGGTCCAGGTCTAGTGGTTCCTTGCCATGCTGTTACTCCAGGTCCATCTAGTGGTTCCTTGCCATGCTGTTACTCCAGGTCCAGGTTCTAGTGGTTCCTTGCCATGCTGTTACTCCAGGTCCAGTTCTAGTGGTTCCTTGCCATGCTGTTACTCCAGGTCCAGTTCTAGTGGTTCCTTGCCATGCTGTTACTCCAGGTCCAGTTCTAGTGGTTCCTTGCCATGCTGTTACTCAAGTCCAGGTCCAGTGGTTCCTTGCCATGCTGTTACTCCAGGTCCAGGTCCAGTGGTTCCTTGCCATGCTGTTACTCCAGGTCCAGGTCTAGTGGTTCCTTGCCATGCTGTTACTCCAGGTCCAGTTCTAGTGGTTCCTTGCCATGCTGTTACTCCAGGTCCAGGTCAGGTCCTTGCTGTCTAGTGGTTCCTTGCCATGCTGTTACTCCAGGTCCAGGTCTAGTGGTTCCTTGCCATGCTGTTACTCCAGGTCCAGGTCTAGTGGTTCCTTGCCATGCTGTTACTCCAGGTCCAGGTCCAGTGGTTCCTTGCCATGCTGTTACTCCAGGTCCAGTTCTAGTGGTTCCTTGCCATGCTGTTACTCCAGGTCCAGGTCCAGTGGTTCCTTGCCATGCTGTTACTCCAGGTCCAGTGGTTCCTTGCCATGCTGTTACTCCAGGTCTAGTGGTTCCTTGCCATGCTGTTACTCCAGGTCTAGTGGTTCCTTGCCATGCTGTTACTCCAGGTCCAGTGGTTCCTTGCCATGCTGTTACTCCAGGTCCAGTGGTTCCTTGCCATGCTGTTACTCCAGGTCCAGTTCTAGTGGTTCCTTGCCATGCTGTTACTCCAGGTCCAGGTCTAGTGGTTCCTTGCCATGCTGTTACTCCAGGTCCAGTTCTAGTGGTTCCTTGCCATGCTGTTACTCCAGGTCGTTCTAGTGGTTCCTTGCCATGCTGTTACTCCAGGTCCAGGTCTAGTGGTTCCTTGCCATGCTGTTACTCCAGGTCCAGTTCTAGTGGTTCCTTGCCATGCTGTTACTCCAGGTCCAGTTCTAGTGGTTCCTTGCCATGCTGTTACTCCAGGAGTTCTAGTGGTTCCTTGCCATGCTGTTACTCCAGGTCCAGTTCTAGTGGTTCCTTGCCATGCTGTTACTCCAGGTCCAGGTCCAGTGGTTCCTTGCCATGCTGTTACTCCAGGTCCAGTTCTAGTGGTTCCTTGCCATGCTGTTACTCCAGGTCCAGTTCTAGTGGTTCCTTGCCATGCTGTTACTCCAGGTCCAGGTCTAGTGGTTCCTTGCCATGCTGTTACTCCAGGTCCAGGTCTAGTGGTTCCTTGCCATGCTGTTACTCCAGGTCCAGGTCAGTGGTTCCTTGCCATGCTGTTACTCCAGGTCCAGGTCTAGTGGTTCCTTGCCATGCTGTTACTCCAGGTCCAGGTCTAGTGGTTCCTTGCCATGCTGTTACTCCAGGTCCAGTTCTAGTGGTTCCTTGCCATGCTGTTACTCCAGGTCCAGGTCTAGTGGTTCCTTGCCATGCTGTTACTCCAGGTCCAGGTCTAGTGGTTCCTTGCCATGCTGTTACTCCAGGTCCAGTTCTAGTGGTTCCTTGCCATGCTGTTACTCCAGGTCCAGTTCTAGTGGTTCCTTGCCATGCTGTTACTCCAGGTCCAGTTCTAGTGGTTCCTTGCCATGCTGTTACTCCAGGTCTAGTGGTTCCTTGCCATGCTGTTACTCCAGGTCCAGGTCTAGTGGTTCCTTGCCATGCTGTTACTCGGTCCAGGATCTAGTGGTTCCTTGCCATGCTGTTACTCCAGGTCCAGGTCTAGTGGTTCCTTGCCATGCTGTTACTCCAGGTCCAGGTCCAGTGGTTCCTTGCCATGCTGTTACTCCAGGTCCAGGTCTAGTGGTTCCTTGCCATGCTGTTACTCCAGGTCCAGGTCTAGTGGTTCCTTGCCATGCTGTTACTCCAGGTCCAGTTCTAGTGGTTCCTTGCCATGCTGTTACTCCAGGTCCAGTTCTAGTGGTTCCTTGCCATGCTGTTACTCCAGGTCCAGTTCTAGTGGTTCCTTGCCATGCTGTTACTCCAGGTCCAGGTCTAGTGGTTCCTTGCCATGCTGTTACTCCAGGTCCAGGTCCAGTGGTTCCTTGCCATGCTGTTACTCCAGGTCCAGGTCAGTGGTTCCTTGCCATGCTGTTACTCCAGGTCCAGTTCTAGTGGTTCCTTGCCATGCTGTTACTCCAGGTCCAGTTCTAGTGGTTCCTTGCCATGCTGTTACTCCAGGTCCAGGTCTAGTGGTTCCTTGCCATGCTGTTACTCCAGGTCCAGGTCTAGTGGTTCCTTGCCATGCTGTTACTCCAGGTCCAGTTCTAGTGGTTCCTTGCCATGCTGTTACTCCAGGTCCAGGTCTAGTGGTTCCTTGCCATGCTGTTACTCCAGGTCCAGTTCTAGTGGTTCCTTGCCATGCTGTTACTCCAGGTCCAGTTCTAGTGGTTCCTTGCCATGCTGTTACTCCAGGTCCAGGTCTAGTGGTTCCTTGCCATGCTGTTACTCCAGGTCCAGGTCTAGTGGTTCCTTGCCATGCTGTTACTCCAGGTCCAGGTCTAGTGGTTCCTTGCCATGCTGTTACTCCAGGTCCAGGTCTAGTGGTTCCTTGCCATGCTGTTACTCCAGGTCCAGGTCTAGTGGTTCCTTGCCATGCTGTTACTCCAGGTCCAGGTCTAGTGGTTCCTTGCCATGCTGTTACTCCAGGTCCACTAGTGGTTCCTTGCCATGCTGTTACGTCCAGGTCTAGTGGTTCCTTGCCATGCTGTTACTCCAGGTCCAGTTCTAGTGGTTCCTTGCCATGCTGTTACTCCAGGTCCAGTTCTAGTGGTTCCTTGCCATGCTGTTACTCCAGGTCCAGGTCTAGTGGTTCCTTGCCATGCTGTTACTCACCAGCTAGGCCCAGGTCCAGTTCTAGTGGTTCCTTGCCATGCTGTTACTCCAGGTCCAGGTCTAGTGGTTCCTTGCCATGCTGTTACTCCAGGTCCTTAGTGGTTCCCTTGCCATGCTGTTACTCCAGGTCCAGGTCTAGTGGTTCCTTGCCATGCTGTTACTCCAGGTCCAGTTCTAGTGGTTCCTTGCCATGCTGTTACTCCAGGTCCTCTAGTGGTTCCTTGCCATGCTGTTACTCCAGGTCCAGTTCTAGTGGTTCCTTGCCATGCTGTTACTCCAGGTCCAGTTCTAGTGGTTCCTTGCCATGCTGTTACTCCAGGTCCAGTTCTAGTGGTTCCTTGCCATGCTGTTACTCCAGGTCCAGTTCTAGTGGTTCCTTGCCATGCTGTTACTCCAGGTCCAGTTCTAGTGGTTCCTTGCCATGCTGTTACTCCAGGTCCAGGTCTAGTGGTTCCTTGCCATGCTGTTACTCCAGGTCCAGGTCTAGTGGTTCCTTGCCATGCTGTTACTCCAGGTCCAGTTCTAGTGGTTCCTTGCCATGCTGTTACTCCAGGTCCAGGTCTAGTGGTTCCTTGCCATGCTGTTACTCCAGGTCCAGTTCTAGTGGTTCCTTGCCATGCTGTTACTCCAGGTCCAGGTCTAGTGGTTCCTTGCCATGCTGTTACTCCAGGTCCAGGTCTAGTGGTTCCTTGCCATGCTGTTACTCCAGGTCCATTTAGTGGTTCCTTGCCATGCTGTTACTCCAGGTCCAGGTCTAGTGGTTCCTTGCCATGCTGTTACTCCAGGTCCAGTTCTAGTGGTTCCTTGCCATGCTGTTACTCCAGGTCCAGGTCTAGTGGTTCCTTGCCATGCTGTTACTCCAGGTCCAGTTCTAGTGGTTCCTTGCCATGCTGTTACTCCAGGTCCAGGTCTAGTGGTTCCTTGCCATGCTGTTACTCCAGGTCCAGGTCTAGTGGTTCCTTGCCATGCTGTTACTCCAGGTCCAGGTCTAGTGGTTCCTTGCCATGCTGTTACTCCAGGTCCAGGTCTAGTGGTTCCTTGCCATGCTGTTACTCCAGGTCCAGTTCTAGTGGTTCCTTGCCATGCTGTTACTCCAGGTCCAGTTCTAGTGGTTCCTTGCCATGCTGTTACTCCAGGTCCAGGTCCAGTGGTTCCTTGCCATGCTGTTACCTCCAGGTCCTAGTGGTTCCTTGCCATGCTGTTACTCGGCCAGGTCTAGTGGTTCCTTGCCATGCTGTTACTCCAGGTCCAGTTCTAGTGGTTCCTTGCCATGCTGTTACTCCAGGTCCAGGTCTAGTGGTTCCTTGCCATGCTGTTACTCCAGGTCCAGTTCTAGTGGTTCCTTGCCATGCTGTTACTCCAGGTCAGTCTAGTGGTTCCTTGCCATGCTGTTACGTCCAGGTCCAGTGGTTCCTTGCCATGCTGTTACTCCAGGTCCAGGTCTAGTGGTTCCTTGCCATGCTGTTACTCCAGGTCCAGGTCTAGTGGTTCCTTGCCATGCTGTTACTCCAGGTCCAGTTCTAGTGGTTCCTTGCCATGCTGTTACTCCAGGTCCAGTTCTAGTGGTTCCTTGCCATGCTGTTACTCCAGGTCCAGGTCTAGTGGTTCCTTGCCATGCTGTTACTCCAGGTCCAGTTCTAGTGGTTCCTTGCCATGCTGTTACTCCAGGTCCAGGTCTAGTGGTTCCTTGCCATGCTGTTACTCCAGGTCCAGTTCTAGTGGTTCCTTGCCATGCTGTTACTCCAGGTCCAGTTCTAGTGGTTCCTTGCCATGCTGTTACTCCAGGTCCAGGTCTAGTGGTTCCTTGCCATGCTGTTACTCCAGGTCCGTCTAGTGGTTCCTTGCCATGCTGTTACTCCAGGTCCAGTTCTAGTGGTTCCTTGCCATGCTGTTACTCCAGGTCCAGGTCCAGTGGTTCCTTGCCATGCTGTTACTCCAGGTCCAGGTCTAGTGGTTCCTTGCCATGCTGTTACTCCAGGTCCAGTCTAGTGGTTCCTTGCCATGCTGTTACTCCAGGTCCAGGTCCAGTGGTTCCTTGCCATGCTGTTACTCCAGGTCCAGTTCTAGTGGTTCCTTGCCATGCTGTTACTCCAGGTCCAGGTCTAGTGGTTCCTTGCCATGCTGTTACTCCAGGTCCAGTGGTTCCTTGCCATGCTGTTACTCCAGGTCCAGTTCTAGTGGTTCCTTGCCATGCTGTTACTCCAGGTCCAGGTCCAGTGGTTCCTTGCCATGCTGTTACTCCAGGTCCAGTTCCAGTGGTTCCTTGCCATGCTGTTACTCCAGGTCCAGGTCTAGTGGTTCCTTGCCATGCTGTTACTCCAGGTCCAGTTCTAGTGGTTCCTTGCCATGCTGTTACTCCAGGTCCAGTTCTAGTGGTTCCTTGCCATGCTGTTACTCCAGGTCCAGTTCTAGTGGTTCCTTGCCATGCTGTTACTCCAGGTCCAGGTCTAGTGGTTCCTTGCCATGCTGTTACTCCAGGTCCAGGTCTAGTGGTTCCTTGCCATGCTGTTACTCCAGGTTCTAGTGGTTCCTTGCCATGCTGTTACTCCAGGTCCAGGTCTAGTGGTTCCTTGCCATGCTGTTACTCCAGGTCCAGGGTTCTTGATGGTTACTCACTGTGCCATGCTGTTACTCCAGGGTCTAGTGGTTCCTTGCCATGCTGTTACTCCAGGTCCAGGTCAGTGGTTCCTTGCCATGCTGTTACTCCAGGTCCAGTTCTAGTGGTTCCTTGCCATGCTGTTACTCCAGGTCCAGTGGTTCCTTGCCATGCTGTTACTCCAGGTCCAGTTCTAGTGGTTCCTTGCCATGCTGTTACTCCAGGTCCAGTTCTAGTGGTTCCTTGCCATGCTGTTACTCCAGGTCTAGTGGTTCCTTGCCATGCTGTTACTCCAGGTCCAGGTCCAGTGGTTCCTTGCCATGCTGTTACTCCAGGTCCAGGTCCAGTGGTTCCTTGCCATGCTGTTACTCCAGGTCCAGGTCTAGTGGTTCCTTGCCATGCTGTTACTCCAGGTCCAGGTCTAGTGGTTCCTTGCCATGCTGTTACTCCAGGTCCAGGTCTAGTGGTTCCTTGCCATGCTGTTACTCCAGGTCCAGTTCTAGTGGTTCCTTGCCATGCTGTTACTCCAGGTCCAGGGTTCTTTTCCCAGGTCAGTTCTAGTGGTTCCTTGCCATGCTGTTACTCCAGGTCCAGTTCTAGTGGTTCCTTGCCATGCTGTTACTCCAGGTCCAGTTCTAGTGGTTCCTTGCCATGCTGTTACTCCAGGTCCAGGTCTAGTGGTTCCTTGCCATGCTGTTACTCCAGGTCTAGTGGTTCCTTGCCATGCTGTTACTCCAGGTCCAGTGGTTCCTTGCCATGCTGTTACTCCAGGTCCAGTTCTAGTGGTTCCTTGCCATGCTGTTACTCCAGGTCTAGTGGTTCCTTGCCATGCTGTTACTCCAGGTCCAGGTCCAGTGGTTCCTTGCCATGCTGTTACTCCAGGTCCAGGTCCAGTGGTTCCTTGCCATGCTGTTACTCCAGGTCCAGGTCTAGTGGTTCCTTGCCATGCTGTTACTCCAGGTCCAGTTCTAGTGGTTCCTTGCCATGCTGTTACTCCAGTTCTAGTGGTTCCTTGCCATGCTGTTACTCCAGGTCCAGGTCTAGTGGTTCCTTGCCATGCTGTTACTCCAGGTCCAGTTCTAGTGGTTCCTTGCCATGCTGTTACTCCAGGTCCAGGTCTAGTGGTTCCTTGCCATGCTGTTACTCCAGGTCCAGGTCTAGTGGTTCCTTGCCATGCTGTTACTCCAGGTCCAGTTCTAGTGGTTCCTTGCCATGCTGTTACTCCAGGTCCAGGTCTAGTGGTTCCTTGCCATGCTGTTACTCCAGGTCCAGGTCTAGTGGTTCCTTGCCATGCTGTTACTCCAGGTCCAGTTCTAGTGGTTCCTTGCCATGCTGTTACTCCAGGTCCAGGTCTAGTGGTTCCTTGCCATGCTGTTACTCCAGGTCCAGTTCTAGTGGTTCCTTGCCATGCTGTTACTCCAGGTCCAGGTCTAGTGGTTCCTTGCCATGCTGTTACTCCAGGTCCAGGTCTAGTGGTTCCTTGCCATGCTGTTACTCCAGGTCCAGGTCTAGTGGTTCCTTGCCATGCTGTTACTCCAGGTCCAGGTCCAGTGGTTCCTTGCCATGCTGTTACTCCAGGTCCAGTTCTAGTGGTTCCTTGCCATGCTGTTACTCCAGGTCCAGTTCTAGTGGTTCCTTGCCATGCTGTTACTCCAGGTCCAGGTCTAGTGGTTCCTTGCCATGCTGTTACTCCAGGTCCAGGTCTAGTGGTTCCTTGCCATGCTGTTACTCCAGGTCCAGGTCTAGTGGTTCCTTGCCATGCTGTTACTCGGTCCAGGTCTAGTGGTTCCTTGCCATGCTGTTACTCCAGGTCCAGTTCTAGTGGTTCCTTGCCATGCTGTTACTCCAGGTCCAGGTCTAGTGGTTCCTTGCCATGCTGTTACTCCAGGTCCAGGTCTAGTGGTTCCTTGCCATGCTGTTACTCCAGGTCCAGGTCTAGTGGTTCCTTGCCATGCTGTTACTCCAGGTCCAGTTCTAGTGGTTCCTTGCCATGCTGTTACTGTCCAGGTCCTAGTGGTTCCTTGCCATGCTGTTACTCCAGGTCCAGGTCTAGTGGTTCCTTGCCATGCTGTTACTCCAGGTCCAGGTCCAGTGGTTCCTTGCCATGCTGTTACTCCAGGTCCAGTTCTAGTGGTTCCTTGCCATGCTGTTACTCCAGGTCCAGGTCTAGTGGTTCCTTGCCATGCTGTTACTCCAGGTCCAGTTCTAGTGGTTCCTTGCCATGCTGTTACTCCAGGTCCAGGTCTAGTGGTTCCTTGCCATGCTGTTACTCCAGGTCCAGTTCTAGTGGTTCCTTGCCATGCTGTTACTCCAGGTCCAGGTCTAGTGGTTCCTTGCCATGCTGTTACTCCAGGTCCAGTTCTAGTGGTTCCTTGCCATGCTGTTACTCCAGGTCCAGTGGTTCCTTGCCATGCTGTTACTCCAGGTCCAGTGGTTCCTTGCCATGCTGTTACTCCAGGTCCAGTTCTAGTGGTTCCTTGCCATGCTGTTACTCCAGGTCCAGTTCTAGTGGTTCCTTGCCATGCTGTTACTCCAGGTCCAGTTCTAGTGGTTCCTTGCCATGCTGTTACTCCAGGTCCAGGTCTAGTGGTTCCTTGCCATGCTGTTACTCCAGGTCCAGTTCTAGTGGTTCCTTGCCATGCTGTTACTCCAGGTCCAGTTCTAGTGGTTCCTTGCCATGCTGTTACTCCAGGTCCAGGTCTAGTGGTTCCTTGCCATGCTGTTACTCCAGGTCCAGTGGTTCCTTGCCATGCTGTTACTCCAGGTCTAGTGGTTCCTTGCCATGCTGTTACTCCAGGTCCAGTTCTAGTGGTTCCTTGCCATGCTGTTACTCCAGGTCCAGTTCTAGTGGTTCCTTGCCATGCTGTTACTCCAGGTCCAGGTCTAGTGGTTCCTTGCCATGCTGTTACTCCAGGTCCAGTTCTAGTGGTTCCTTGCCATGCTGTTACTCCAGGTCCAGTGGTTCCTTGCCATGCTGTTACTCCAGGTCCAGTTCTAGTGGTTCCTTGCCATGCTGTTACTCCAGGTCCAGTTCTAGTGGTTCCTTGCCATGCTGTTACTCCAGGTCCAGGTCTAGTGGTTCCTTGCCATGCTGTTACTCCAGGTCCAGTTCTAGTGGTTCCTTGCCATGCTGTTACTCCAGGTCCAGGTCTAGTGGTTCCTTGCCATGCTGTTACTCCAGGTCCAGTTCTAGTGGTTCCTTGCCATGCTGTTACTCCAGGTCCAGTTCTAGTGGTTCCTTGCCATGCTGTTACTCCAGGTCCAGGTCTAGTGGTTCCTTGCCATGCTGTTACTCCAGGTCCAGTTCTAGTGGTTCCTTGCCATGCTGTTACTCCAGGTCCAGGTCTAGTGGTTCCTTGCCATGCTGTTACTCCAGGTCCAGAGTGGTTCCTTGCCATGCTGTTACTCAGTCCAGGTCCAGTGGTTCCTTGCCATGCTGTTACTCCAGGTCCAGGTCTAGTGGTTCCTTGCCATGCTGTTACTCCAGGTCCAGGTCTAGTGGTTCCTTGCCATGCTGTTACTCCAGGTCCAGGTCTAGTGGTTCCTTGCCATGCTGTTACTCCAGGTCCAGTTCTAGTGGTTCCTTGCCATGCTGTTACTCCAGGTCCAGGTCCAGTGGTTCCTTGCCATGCTGTTACTCCAGGTCCAGGTCTAGTGGTTCCTTGCCATGCTGTTACTCCAGGTCCAGTTCTAGTGGTTCCTTGCCATGCTGTTACTCCAGGTCCAGTTCTAGTGGTTCCTTGCCATGCTGTTACTCCAGGTCCATTTAGTGGTTCCTTGCCATGCTGTTACTCCAGGTCCAGGTCTAGTGGTTCCTTGCCATGCTGTTACTCCAGGTCCAGGTCTAGTGGTTCCTTGCCATGCTGTTACTCCAGGTCCAGTTCTAGTGGTTCCTTGCCATGCTGTTACTAGTCCAGTTCTAGTGGTTCCTTGCCATGCTGTTACTCCAGGTCAGTTCTAGTGGTTCCTTGCCATGCTGTTACTCCAGGTCCAGGTCTAGTGGTTCCTTGCCATGCTGTTACTCCAGGTCCAGTTCTAGTGGTTCCTTGCCATGCTGTTACTCCAGGTCCAGTCTAGTGGTTCCTTGCCATGCTGTTACTCCAGGTCCAGTTCTAGTGGTTCCTTGCCATGCTGTTACTCCAGGTCCAGTCTAGTGGTTCCTTGCCATGCTGTTACGTCCAGGTCCGTCTAGTGGTTCCTTGCCATGCTGTTACTCCAGGTCCAGTTCTAGTGGTTCCTTGCCATGCTGTTACTCCAGGTCCAGGTCTAGTGGTTCCTTGCCATGCTGTTACTCCAGGTCCAGGTCTAGTGGTTCCTTGCCATGCTGTTACTCCAGGTCCAGGTCTAGTGGTTCCTTGCCATGCTGTTACTCCAGGTCCAGTTCTAGTGGTTCCTTGCCATGCTGTTACTAGGTCCAGGTCTAGTGGTTCCTTGCCATGCTGTTACTCCAGGTCCAGGTCCAGTGGTTCCTTGCCATGCTGTTACTCCAGGTCCAGGTTCTAGTGGTTCCTTGCCATGCTGTTACATCCAGGTCTAGTGGTTCCTTGCCATGCTGTTACTCCAGGTCCAGGTCCAGTGGTTCCTTGCCATGCTGTTACTCCAGGTCCAGTTCTAGTGGTTCCTTGCCATGCTGTTACTCCAGGTCCAGGTCCAGTGGTTCCTTGCCATGCTGTTACTCCAGGTCCAGTTCTATTGGGCAGACGAGGGGCTAAAAAAGTGAATGTCAAGCCCCGCTATCTGACGAGACCGAACACATCCTGATATGAACCATCCTGATGGGAATCATCCTGGTGTGAATCATTCTGGGGTGAATCATCCTGATGTGAATCATTCTGGTATGAATAATCCTAATGTGAATCATCCTGATATGAACCATCCTGATGTGAATGATCCTGATATGAATCATCCTGATATGAATCATCCTGATGGGAATCATCCTGGTGTGAATCATCCTGATGTGAATCATCCTGATATGAATCATCCTGATATGAATCATCCTGGTGTGAATCTTCCTGGTTTTTCATTCTATCCAACTGAAGTGGTTATATGACGTCACTAGGCAGACTGACTCTCTTCACTACCACGTCATCACTAGGCAGACTGACTCTCTTCACTACCACGTCATCACTAGGCAGACTGACTCTCTTCACTACCACGTCATCACTAGGCAGACTGACTCCTTCACTACCACGTCATCACTAGGCAGACTGACTCTCTTCACTACCACGTCATCACTAGGCAGACTGACTCTCATCACTACCACGTCATCACTAGGCAGACTGACTCTCTTCACTACCACGTCATCACTAGGCAGACTGACTCCTCATCACTACCACGTCATCACTAGGCAGACTGACTCTCTTCACTACCACGCTCATCACTAGGCAGACTGACTCTCATCACTACCACGTCATCACTAGGCAGACTGACTCATCACTACCACGTCATCACTAGGCAGACTGACTCTCATCACTACCACGTCATCACTAGGCAGACTGACTCCATCACTACCACGTCATCACTAGGCAGACTGACTCATCACTACCACGTCATCACTAGGCAGACTGACTCATCACTACCACGTCATCACTAGGCAGACTGACTCTCTTCACTACCACGTCATCACTAGGCAGACTGATCTCTTCACTACCACGTCATCACTAGGCAGACTGACTCTCTTCACTACCACGTCATCACTAGGCAGACTGACTCCTCATCACACTACGTCATCACTAGGCAGACTGACTCATCACTACCACGTCATCACTAGGCAGACTGACTCATCACTACCACGTCATCACTAGGCAGACTGACCTCATCACTACCACGTCATCACTAGGCAGACTGACTCTCTTCACTACCACGTCATCACTAGGCAGACTGACTCTCATCACTACCACGTCATCACTAGGCAGACTGACTCTCTTCACTACCACGTCATCACTAGGCAGACTGACTTCACTACGCATCACTAGGCAGACTGACCTCATCACTACCACGTCATCACTAGGCAGACTGACTCTCTTCACTACCACGTCATCACTAGGCAGACTGACTCTCTTTCACTACCACGCCATCACTAGGCAGACTGACTCTTCACTACCACGTCATCACTAGGCAGACTGACTCTTCACTACCACGTCATCACTTCAGGCAGACTGACTCTTCACTACCACGCCATCACTAGGCAGACTGACTCTCTTCACTACCACGTCATCACTAGGCAGACTGACCCTCATCACTACCACGTCATCACTAGGCAGACTGACTCTCTTCACTACCACGTCATCACTAGGCAGACTGACTCTCTTCACTACCACGTCATCACTAGGCAGACTGACTCATCACTACCACGTCATCACTAGGCAGACTGACTCTCATCACTACCACGTCATCACTAGGCAGACTGACTCATCACTACCACGTCATCACTAGGCAGACTGACTCTCTTCACTACCACGTCATCACTAGGCAGAAACTCTCACTACCTGCGTCATCACTAGGCAGACTGACTCTCTTCACTACCACGTCATCACTAGGCAGACTGACTCATCACTACCACGTCATCACTAGGCAGACTGACTCATCACTACCACGTCATCACTAGGCAGACTGACTCTCTTCACTACCACGTCATCACTAGGCAGACTGACTCTCTTCACTACCACGTCATCACTAGGCAGACTGACTCTCATCACTACCACGTCATCACTAGGCAGACTGACTCATCACTACCACGTCATCACTAGGCAGACTGACTCTTCACTACCACGTCATCACTAGGCAGACTGACTCTCATCACTACCACGTCATCACTAGGCAGACTGACTCTCTTCACTACCACGCCATCACTAGGCAGACTGACTCTCTTCACTACCACGTCATCACTAGGCAGACTGACTCTCTTCACTACCACGTCATCACTAGGCAGACTGACTCTCTTCACTACCACGTCATCACTAGGCAGACTGACTCTCTTCACTACCACGTCATCACTAGGCAGACTGACTCTCTTCACTACCACGTCATCACTAGGCAGACTGACTCTCTTCACTACCACGTCATCACTAGGCAGACTGACTCTCTTCACTACCACGTCATCACTAGGCAGACTGACTCATCACTACCACGTCATCACTAGGCAGACTGACTCATCACTACCACGTCATCACTAGGCAGACTGACTCATCACTACCACGTCATCACTAGGCAGACTGACTCTCTTCACTACCACGTCATCACTAGGCAGACTGACTCTCTTCACTACCACGTCATCACTAGGCAGACTGACTCATCACTACCACGTCATCACTAGGCAGACTGACTCTCTTCACTACCACGTCATCACTAGGCAGACTGACTCTCATCACTACCACGCGCATCACTAGGCAGACTGACCTCATCACTACCACGTCATCACTAGGCAGACTGACTCTCACTACCACGTCATCACTAGGCAGACTGACTCATCACTACCACGTCATCACTAGGCAGACTGACTCTCTTCACTACCACGTCATCACTAGGCAGACTGACTCATCACTACCACGTCATCACTAGGCAGACTGACTCATCACTACCACGTCATCACTAGGCAGACTGACTCATCACTACCACGTCATCACTAGGCAGACTGACTCTCTTCACTACCACGTCATCACTAGGCAGACTGACTCATCACTACCACGTCATCACTAGGCAGACTGACTCATCACTACCACGTCATCACTAGGCAGACTGACTCTCTTCACTACCACGTCATCACTAGGCAGACTGACTCATCACTACCACGCTCATCACTAGGCAGACTGACTCTCTTCACTACCACGTCATCACTAGGCAGACTGACTCTCTTCACTACCACGTCATCACTAGGCAGACTGACTCTCTTCACTACCACGTCATCACTAGGCAGACTGACTCTCTTCACTACCACGTCATCACTAGGCAGACTGACTCATCACTACCACGTCATCACTAGGCAGACTGACTCATCACTACCACGTCATCACTAGGCAGACTGACCTCCTCACTACCACGTCATCACTAGGCAGACTGACTCATCACTACCACGTCATCACTAGGCAGACTGACTCATCACTACCACGTCATCACTAGGCAGACTGACTCATCACTACCACGTCATCACTAGGCAGACTGACTCTCATCACTACCACGTCATCACTAGGCAGACTGACTCATCACTACCACGTCATCACTAGGCAGACTGACTCATCACTACCACGTCATCACTAGGCAGACTGACTCATCACTACCACGTCATCACTAGGCAGACTGACTCATCACTACCACGTCATCACTAGGCAGACTGACTCATCACTACCACGTCATCACTAGGCAGACTGACTCTTCACTACCACGTCATCACTAGGCAGACTGACTCATCACTACCACGTCATCACTAGGCAGACTGACTCTCTTCACTACCACGTCATCACTAGGCAGACTGACTCTCATCACTACCACGTCATCACTAGGCAGACTGACTCATCACTACCACGTCATCACTAGGCAGACTGACTCATCACTACCACGTCATCACTAGGCAGACTGACTCTCATCACTACCACGTCATCACTAGGCAGACTGACTCTCTTCACTACCACGTCATCACTAGGCAGACTGACTCTCTTCACTACCACGTCATCACTAGGCAGACTGACTCTCTTCACTACCACGTCATCACTAGGCAGACTGACTCTCTTCACTACCACGTCATCACTAGGCAGACTGACTCATCACTACCACGTCATCACTAGGCAGACTGACTCATCACTACCACGTCATCACTAGGCAGACTGACTCTCTTCACTACCACGTCATCACTAGGCAGACTGACTCTCTTCACTACCACGTCATCACTAGGCAGACTGACTCATCACTACCACGTCATCACTAGGCAGACTGACTCTCTTCACTACCACGTCATCACTAGGCAGACTGACTCTCATCACTACCACGCCATCACTAGGCAGACTGACTCATCACTACCACGTCATCACTAAGGCAGACTGACTCTCTCACTACCACGCGTCATCACTAGGCAGACTGACTCTCTTCACTACCACGTCATCACTAGGCAGACTGACTCTCATCACTACCACGTCATCACTAGGCAGACTGACTCATCACTACCACGCCATCACTAGGCAGACTGACTCATCACTACCACGTCATCACTAGGCAGACTGACTTCTTCACTACCACGTCATCACTAGGCAGACTGACCTCATCACTACCACGTCATCACTAGGCAGACTGACTCTCTTCACTACCACGTCATCACTAGGCAGACTGACTCTCTTCACTACCACGTCATCACTAGGCAGACTGACTCATCACTACCACGTCATCACTAGGCAGACTGACTCTCTTCACTACCACGTCATCACTAGGCAGACTGACTCTCTTCACTACCACGTCATCACTAGGCAGACTGACTCTCTTCACTACCACGTCATCACTAGGCAGACTGACTCTCATCACTACCACGTCATCACTAGGCAGACTGACTCTCATCACTACCACGTCATCACTAGGCAGACTGACCTCATCACTACCACGTCATCACTAGGCAGACTGACTCATCACTACCACGTCATCACTAGGCAGACTGACTCTCATCACTACCACGTCATCACTAGGCAGACTGACTCATCACTACCACGTCATCACTAGGCAGACTGACTCTCTTCACTACCACGTCATCACTAGGCAGACTGACTCATCACTACCACGTCATCACTAGGCAGACTGACTCTCTTCACTACCACGTCATCACTAGGCAGACTGACTCATCACTACCACGTCATCACTAGGCAGACTGACTCTCTTCACTACCACGTCATCACTAGGCAGACTGACTCATCACTACCACGCGTCATCACTAGGCAGACTGACTCTCTTCACTACCACGTCATCACTAGGCAGACTGACCTCATCACTACCACGTCATCACTAGGCAGACTGACCTCATCACTACCACGTCATCACTAGGCAGACTGACTCCATCACTACCACGTCATCACTAGGCAGACTGACTCTTCACTACCACGTCATCACTAGGCAGACTGACCTCTTCACTACCACGTCATCACTAGGCAGACTGACTCTCTTCACTACCACGTCATCACTAGGCAGACTGACTCTCTTCACTACCACGTCATCACTAGGCAGACTGACTCTCTCCCCTCATCACTACCACGTCATCACTAGGCAGACTGACTCTCTTCACTACCACGTCATCACTAGGCAGACTGACTCTTCACTACCACGTCATCACTAGGCAGACTGACTCTCTTCACTACCACGTCATCACTAGGCAGACTGACTCTCTTCACTACCACGTCATCACTAGGCAGACTGACTCTCTTCACTACCACGTCATCACTAGGCAGACTGACTCATCACTACCACGTCATCACTAGGCAGACTGACTCTCTTCACTACCACGTCATCACTAGGCAGACTGACTCTCTTCACTACCACGTCATCACTAGGCAGACTGACTCTCTTCACTACCACGTCATCACTAGGCAGACTGACTCATCACTACCACGTCATCACTAGGCAGACTGACTCTCTTCACTACCACGTCATCACTAGGCAGACTGACTCTCTTCACTACCACGTCATCACTAGGCAGACTGACCTCTTCACTACCACGTCATCACTAGGCAGACTGACTCTCTTCACTACCACGTCATCACTAGGCAGACTGACTCTCTTCACTACCACGTCATCACTAGGCAGACTGACTCTCTTCACTACCACGTCATCACTAGGCAGACTGACTCTCTTCACTACCACGTCATCACTAGGCAGACTGACTCATCACTACCACGTCATCACTAGGCAGACTGACTCTCATCACTACCACGTCATCACTAGGCAGACTGACTCTCATCACTACCACGTCATCACTAGGCAGACTGACTCTCTTCACTACCACGTCATCACTAGGCAGACTGACTCTCATCACTACCACGTCATCACTAGGCAGACTGACTCTCTTCACTACCACGTCATCACTAGGCAGACTGACTCTCTTCACTACCACGTCATCACTAGGCAGACTGACTCTCATCACTACCACGTCATCACTAGGCAGACTGACCTCTTCACTACCACGTCATCACTAGGCAGACTGACTCTCTTCACTACCACGTCATCACTAGGCAGACTGACTCTCTTCACTACCACGCGTCATCACTAGGCAGACTGACTCTCTTCACTACCACGTCATCACTAGGCAGACTGACTCTCATCACTACCACGTCATCACTAGGCAGACTGACTCTCATCACTACCACGTCATCACTAGGCAGACTGACTCTCTTCACTACCACGTCATCACTAGGCAGACTGACTCTCTTCACTACCACGTCATCACTAGGCAGACTGACTCTCTTCACTACCACGTCATCACTAGGCAGACTGACTCTCATCACTACCACGTCATCACTAGGCAGACTGACTCTCTTCACTACCACGTCATCACTAGGCAGACTGACTCATCACTACCACGTCATCACTAGGCAGACTGATCTCATCACTACCACGTCATCACTAGGCAGACTGACTCATCACTACCACGTCATCACTAGGCAGACTGACTCTCTTCACTACCAGCGTCATCACTAGGCAGACTGACTCATCACTACCACGTCATCACTAGGCAGACTGACTCTCTTCACTACCACGTCATCACTAGGCAGACTGACTCTCTTCACTACCACGTCATCACTAGGCAGACTGACTCTCTTCACTACCACGTCATCACTAGGGCAGACTGACTCTCTTCACTACCACGTCATCACTAGGCAGACTGACTCTCTTCACTACCACGTCATCACTAGGCAGACTGACTCTCTTCACTACCACGTCATCACTAGGCAGACTGACTCATCACTACCACGTCATCACTAGGCAGACTGACTCTCTTCACTACCACGTCATCACTAGGCAGACTGACTCATCACTACCACGTCATCACTAGGCAGACTGACTCTCTTCACTACCACGTCATCACTAGGCAGACTGACTCTCTTCACTACCACGTCATCACTAGGCAGACTGACTCTCTTCACTACCACGTCATCACTAGGCAGACTGACTTTCTTCACTACCACGCTCATCACTAGGCAGACTGACTCTCTTCACTACCACGCTCATCACTAGGCAGACTGACTCTCTTCACTACCACGTCATCACTAGGCAGACTGACTCATCACTACCACGTCATCACTAGGCAGACTGACCTCATCACTACCACGTCATCACTAGGCAGACTGACTCATCACTACCACGTCATCACTAGGCAGACTGACTCTCTTCACTACCACGTCATCACTAGGCAGACTGACTCTCATCACTACCACGTCATCACTAGGCAGACTGACTCTCTACTAGAGATCACTACCACGTCATCACTAGGCAGACTGACTCATCACTACCACGTCATCACTAGGCAGACTGACTCTCTTCACTACCACGTCATCACTAGGCAGACTGACTCATCACTACCACGTCATCACTAGGCAGACTGACTCTCTTCACTACCACGTCATCACTAGGCAGACTGACTCTCTTCACTACCACGTCATCACTAGGCAGACTGACTCTCTTCACTACCACGTCATCACTAGGCAGACTGACTCTCTTCACTACCACGTCATCACTAGGCAGACTGACTCTCATCACTACCACGTCATCACTAGGCAGCGATCACTAGGCAGACTGACTCAATCACTACCACGTCATCACTAGGCAGACTGACTCTCCTTCACTACCACGTCATCACTAGGCAGACTGACTCTCTTCACTACCACGTCATCACTAGGCAGACTGACTCTCATCACTACCACGTCATCACTAGGCAGACTGACTCATCACTACCACGTCATCACTAGGCAGACTGACTCATCACTACCACGCCATCACTAGGCAGACTGACTCTCTTCACTACCACGCCATCACTAGGCAGACTGACCTCATCACTACCACGTCATCACTAGGCAGACTGACTCTTCACTACCACGTCATCACTAGGCAGACTGACTCATCACTACCACGTCATCACTAGGCAGACTGACTCTCATCACTACCACGTCATCACTAGGCAGACTGACTCTCTTCACTACCACGTCATCACTAGGCAGACTGACTCTCTTCACTACCACGTCATCACTAGGCAGACTGACTCTTCACTACCACGTCATCACTAGACAGACTGACTCTCTTCACTACCACGTCATCACTAGGCAGACTGACTCTCTTCACTACCACGTCATCACTAGGCAGACTGACTCTCTTCACTACCACGTCATCACTAGGCAGACTGACTCTCATCACTACCACGTCATCACTAGGCAGACTGACTCTCTTCACTACCACGTCATCACTAGGCAGACTGACTCTCTTCACTACCACGTCATCACTAGAGCTGACTCTCACTACCACGTCATCACTAGGCAGACTGACTCTCTTCACTACCAGCGTCATCACTAGGCAGACTGACTCTCTTCACTACCACGTCATCACTAGGCAGACTGACTTATCACTACCACGTCATCACTAGGCAGACTGACTCATCACTACCACGTCATCACTAGGCAGACTGACTCTCTTCACTACCACGTCATCACTAGGCAGACTGACTCTCTTCACTACACGTCATCACTAGGCAGACTGACTCTCTTCACTACCACGTCATCACTAGGCAGACTGACTCATCACTACCACGTCATCACTAGGCAGACTGACTCTCATCACTACCACGTCATCACTAGGCAGACTGACTCTCTTCACTACCACGTCATCACTAGGCAGACTGACTCTCTTCACTACCACGTCATCACTAGGCAGACTGACTCTCTTCACTACCACGTCATCACTAGGCAGACTGACTCTTCACTACTCACGTCATCACTAGGCAGACTGACTCTCATCACTACCACGCATCACTAGGCAGACTGACTCTCACTACCACGTCATCACTAGGCAGACTGACTCTCTTCACTACTACGTCATCACTAGGCAGACTGACTCTCATCACTACCACGCGTCATCACTAGGCAGACTGACTCTCATCACTACCACGTCATCACTAGGCAGACTGACTCTTCACTACCACGTCATCACTAGGCAGACTGACTCTCATCACTACCACGTCATCACTAGGCAGACTGACTTCTTCACTACCACGTCATCACTAGGCAGACTGACTCTCTTCACTACCCACGTCATCACTAGGCAGACTGACTCTCTTCACTACCACGTCATCACTAGGCAGACTGACTCTCTTCACTACCACGTCATCACTAGGCAGACTGACTCTCATCACTACCACGTCATCACTAGGCAGACTGACTCTCTTCACTACCACGTCATCACTAGGCAGACTGACTCTCTTCACTACCACGTCATCACTAGGCAGACTGACTCATCACTACCACGTCATCACTAGGCAGACTGACCTCATCACTACCACGTCATCACTAGGCAGACTGACTCTCATCACTACCACGTCATCACTAGGCAGACTGACTCTCTTCACTACCACGTCATCACTAGGCAGACTGACTCTCATCACTACCACGTCATCACTAGGCAGACTGACTCATCACTACCACGTCATCACTAGGCAGACTGACTCTCATCACTACCACGTCATCACTAGGCAGACTGACTCTCATCACTACCACGTCATCACTAGGCAGACTGACTCTCTTCACTACCACGTCATCACTAGGCAGACTGACTCATCACTACCACGTCATCACTAGGCAGACTGACTCTCATCACTACCACGTCATCACTAGGCAGACTGACCTCATCACTACCACGTCATCACTAGGCAGACTGACTCTCTTCACTACCACGTCATCACTAGGCAGACTGACTCTCATCACTACCACGTCATCACTAGGCAGACTGACTCTCTTCACTACCACGTCATCACTAGGCAGACTGACTCTCTTCACTACCACGTCATCACTAGGCAGACTGACTCTAATCACTACCACGTCATCACTAGGCAGACTGACTCATCACTACCACGTCATCACTAGGCAGACTGACTCTCATCACTACCACGTCATCACTAGGCAGACTGACTCTCTTCACTACCACGTCATCACTAGGCAGACTGACTCTCTTCACTACCACGTCATCACTAGGCAGACTGACTCTCATCACTACCACGTCATCACTGAGGCAGACTGACTCTCTTCACTACCACGTCATCACTAGGCAGACTGACTCTCTTCACTACCACGTCATCACTAGGCAGACTGACTCTCTTCACTACCACGTCATCACTAGGCAGACTGACTCTCATCACTACCACGTCATCACTAGGCAGACTGACTCTCTTCACTACCACGTCATCACTAGGCAGACTGACTCTCTTCACTACCACGTCATCACTAGGCAGACTGACTCTCATCACTACCACGTCATCACTAGGCAGACTGACTCTCATCACTACCACGTCATCACTAGGCAGACTGACTCTCTTCACTACCACGTCATCACTAGGCAGACTGACTCATCACTACCACGTCATCACTAGGCAGACTGACTCATCACTACCACGTCATCACTAGGCAGACTGACTCATCACTACCACGTCATCACTAGGCAGACTGACTCATCACTACCACGTCATCACTAGGCAGACTGACTCTCTTCACTACCACGTCATCACTAGGCAGACTGACTCATCACTACCACGTCATCACTAGGCAGACTGACTCATCACTACCACGCTCATCACTAGGCAGACTGACCTCATCACTACCACGTCATCACTAGGGCAGACTGACTCTCATCACTACCACGTCATCACTAGGCAGACTGACTCTCATCACTACCACGTCATCACTAGGCAGACTGACCTCATCACTACCACGTCATCACTAGGCAGACTGACTCATCACTACCACGTCATCTACTAGGCAGACTGACTCATCACTACCACGTCATCACTAGGCAGACTGACTCATCACTACCACGTCATCACTAGGCAGACTGACTCATCACTACCACGTCATCACTAGGCAGACTGACTCTCATCACTACCACGTCATCACTAGGCAGACTGACTCCATCACTACCACGTCATCACTAGGCAGACTGACTCTCATCACTACCACGTCATCACTAGGCAGACTGACTCTCATCACTACCACGTCATCACTAGGCAGACTGACTCTCATCACTACCACGTCATCACTAGGCAGACTGACTCATCACTACCACGTCATCACTAGGCAGACTGACTCATCACTACCACGTCATCACTAGGCAGACTGACTCATCACTACCACGTCATCACTAGGCAGACTGACTCTCATCACTACCACGTCATCACTAGGCAGACTGACTCTTCACTACCACGCACACTAGGCAGACTGACTCATCACTACCACGTCATCACTAGGCAGACTGACTCATCACTACCACGTCATCACTAGGCAGACTGACTCTCTTCACTACCACGTCATCACTAGGCAGACTGACTCTCTTCACTACCACGTCATCACTAGGCAGACTGACTCTCTTCACTACCACGTCATCACTAGGCAGACTGACTCTTCACTACCACGTCATCACTAGGCAGACTGACTCATCACTACCACGTCATCAGATTACATCACCCTATAGTATATGAAGCATTATAACAGGCCTGAAGGCTGTATGAAGCATTATAACAGGCCTGAAGGCTGTATGAAGCATTATAACAGGCCTGAAGGCTGTATGAAGCATTATAACAGGCCTGAAGGCTATATAGCTATATAGGTCATTACTGAAACACACACAAGTTCCATTTAATATTCTAATTTCACTCCAGAAATCCATTCTGCTGTGGGCTAACAATACACACACACACACACACACACGCGCACGCGCACACGCACACGCACACGCACACACACACACACACACACACACACACACACACACACACACACACACACACACACACACACACACACACACACACACACACACACACACACACACACACACTTCGCTATTGGCTAAATGACTCCTAATAGAGTGTTTCCTATTATAAATACTAATGAATGGTTCTATCCAGGATTAGAGCTGCTAGTTTTATATTGTTTAATAGCTGGGAGACATTCTGAATACAGCGTTATTAAAACATCACATTGCTTCCATCTAATCACACACACACAACCTCAATCTAATCACACTGTTGCTCATTAAAACACATGAAGAAAATTATTTCCCTGTTTATGAGGTGGTTCTGCAGTGCTGCTGTCAATATGTTGCTCTGACAACTCTATCCAAACCACTGCATTCTGATATCTCTATCCAAACCACTGCATTCTGATATCTCTATCCAAACCACTGCATTCTGATATCTCTATCCAAACCACTGCATTCTGATATCTCTATCCAAACCACTGCATTCTGATATCTCTATCCAAACCACTGCATTCTGATATCTCTATCCAAACCACTGCATTCTGATATCTCTATCCAAACCACTGCATTCTGATATCTCTATCCAAACCACTGCATTCTGATATCTCTATCCAAACCACTGCATTCTGATATCTCTATCCAAACCACTGCATTCTGATATCTCTATCCAAACCACTGCATTCTGATATCTCTATCCAAACCACTG